>NC_039366.1:69018942-69318942 GCF_003573695.1 Papaver somniferum | reverse complement strand
GATAACATTAATAGAATTATCTTTCTTGGTACTACTCATTATGTTAATGGTAATGGTTCTTTGCAGATCCTGAGATGGAAGTCTCCAGATGTTGGTCAGTTGAAAATTAACTTTGATGCTTTTTATTAAGGAAACTTTGCAAGGTGTTATATGACCGATTGTGAGGGATTTTGTAGGAATCTGCTTTGTTGTACAAGGAGGAATATCTTAATGGAGGAATGAAGCAAGGCATTAAGGTGGAGGAATTGGATTGCAAAACTATGAAGACAGTTGTATCTCTGGCAATATCAAGACAATTCGGTAATGCCATCTTTGAGTTTGATAATAAAGTATTAGTTTAATCCATAAATGAACCAAATACCTATGTTCATTAGATAAATCAAGCATTAATTTTAGATATTAAGTTTCTTTTGAATAAATTTAGTAACTGGAAATGTATTTCAGTTATATGAGAGGTCTAATGGAGTCGCAGACAAGTTGGCTAAAAAAGCTAGACTTTTGAAGGCTGATTTTGAATTTTTTGGATGAGTTTCCTCTTGATATTCAAGAATGGGTTGCTCATGATGCACATGTAACCTCTCCTTGATTTAATGAAATTTATCTTTGAATAAAAAAAATAATAATTAACAACAGGATAATTATGAATGGTTTCAAAGCTCTCAACCCATTTCCGATGTCAGGGTGGTGGTAGTGCATGGATATCAACTTACCGTATGGTAACCTACATAACATATTTTATATATTCAATAACAAGAAAATAAATAAAATAATTTTTAATGTTTAAACTTAATTTAAGCTTCATTTCAAATCAGAACTCAATAAAACTATAACATTTTAGAAACTAGAAAAGGCCTCATTTCATAATAAACTCACAAGGAAAATAAGAAGAAATTCAGTGGCTCAAAGAACTAGAGATACATGTATAACACATCAACATAATTTTTGACAAATTTAATCTTGCATATATAGCTTGTTTTCGAAGAATTTGAGTAAACTTCGTTACACAACAAAACGAGTGGTTCTTGACTCATTTTAAACTGGAAAAAAATAATATTTTACATAAAAATTATAGGAAAAAACAATGAAGTTAGAAACTAAGTTTAAATCTCGCTGGTAACTCTGATATTAAAAATGTTATATAAAAATTACAAATTTATCAGTCTTCATTTAAAAATTCACACAAACCTCAAACAAACATTAGAAAATAAATAAAAAGACAAATAAGAATAAAATAGATTATTAAGAAATCCTTCGCGGTTACCAAGCATTGACCGGATTAATATACTTATCTATCTTTCGCCAGAATCATTTATCACCGGCCGTATAATAACATCTAGCTCAATGGTATCCCCAAAACTCCTTCTACCACTAGATACGGAAGCCCTCCAATATCAGATTCTATTCTCCTGAACCACCAACTAATAACTCATTTAAGGTGTAATCCAATCAAACGTTTTAGGCCTTGTAAATTAAGTTAATCCCAGTAGTTAATTCTTAGCTTAAAGTCCACTTGCTGGTGTTATCTTGACTTACAATTGCTCCACAAAATTCCACTGCAAGGTCTCGCGATTTCTACTTTTGTAGAGAGTTATTCAATTATTACTTATCTCCTAACTTCTACTAGCAATAGAACAATCAATAAATCAATCTAGTATGCATCCTAAACCAATCTAAGAATCACTCATGAACATTAGATATGATAAAGAAAAACTATAAGATGAGAAAAACTCCTAACAAACTTGTATAACTAATAAAGATTCATGTCTAGAACATTGAATTCATCCTTAATCAACAAAGGATTAACTTCTCATAATTACAAAGAAGAATGGGGGTTCCACCTCAAAGGGTAAATCCTAAGATTAGATGTAAAAGATGTAATATGAGAGGTAGGGATGTTTTCCCGTTTGTCATGTGTAATATGTATTCTTAATGTCTTGTGGGTCTTCTTATATAGTGTTCACGTAGTCTAGGGTTTAGAATCCTTCTTGGACCGCATTCTTTTTGATTTAAAAGCCCAAACTCGTGCTAAACACCCTAGTTATGGTTGCCTTCAAACCACCTGTAGACCTGACAAGAAAATTGTGACAAAACTCCAGAGTTGCGGTTGGCTTCGACTCCCTTGAAGCTGGTCGTAATTCCTTTTGTAACTTTTCGTACTTTTCCATTTCGGCTGTAATTTCGTCATCTAATGTTCAATTGGCCTCATTTTTTTAGGGTTAGATTCGTATCTTCGTCCTCTACAAGATGGTAATGCAAAAATCTTCATATATCTCTATCTCAATTTACGGTTAGATTGGAGCTAACTGTAACTCCTTATGAAACTTACAAAGGAAATTTAACTTGTTTTACAGTTGGCTTTTGGATAAGTTTTCCCATCGTAAATTCTCCTGTAACTTCTGTCCAAGAGTTGTCTTTGCACCTTCCAACTTCTTCTTTTCATGCTAGAATAAACTCATTTCCTCTTCTTAGCTCCTTCTAACACCATTGCCATTGATTTCAGACGATTCATCTTAAGAAAAAAATAAAATAGAAAACAAAAGTAATACAAGGATAATATGAAAGAAATCTAACTAAAACGAGTATGGAATTGATACTGAAATCATATGAATTATGCACTTATCAACGTGGTTTGGCTAGGAACATGTGATGGATCGGAAAATTTCGCATGGCGCGCCGGGGCGCGCAGGCCATAACTTTCCAGATGCGCCATGATGAAGCTACGATCCGGGCCTTAAGGCTAGGAAAATGCACGTCCATTTGCCCTTGCAAGCATGCTCGTGGGGCATGATGCAGCTAACTTAACTTCCACACCGTTCCAACTTACCCTTGTTCGGCGAAGGGTTTATTAAGAAAACAAAAACTTTCCTAAAGCGGCAAAAGTGGCCTTTTGAGGCCCTAAACGATGGAGTTTGGCTAAAATCCCAAGACCGTGTGCGGAGTATCACGTCTTGATCATTGGTCCGTTTCCAATAAATTTAGTCCCGTCTTGAGCTAAATTACGATAATCGGGTCTTTTTAGCCTCCAGATAGGCTGTAGCTTGCTCATATGCATCAACTGGTCCTTCTCGTGGCAAGGGTGCAGATATCAGGCTCGTGCTGTACTTTCTTTCGGCTTATGCAAGCTCCGCTAACTTGCATATTGATGTAGCGTACTTTCGAGACCATGCCCAATGCACCATTGGTACATGCCTAAGTCGAACGCCTTGATAGGAAGTATGAGCATCCAAGGACTGGAATGCAACTTACCTCATCAAGTTTGACCACAATCATCTCTTGCATCGAGCTACCGAGCTTAGATGATATGAGGGGCCAAAGTGCTGGACCGGCAATGCTGCAATTCATTGCGGTTTCCTACGTACCCTTCCCTACTCTAATGGGATCAAGCACATACCGTAGTTTATCCTCGAAGGGTCAACAACTTAAGCCAAACTCGCTTGCAAGGATGTGGCCTAGAAATAATGGTAATGGCCTGGTCCGTATAGGCCATTCCGTCAAGATGCACAATGATTATGCATCATCGGGTCCGCGACATGGCATAGTGATGCCTAAGCATCAAATGCCCTCTTTGCAAGGATACGCAACTATAAATGAGCCTTAGGCATCATTTATACTCTTCCGGCTAAGCTAGGAAGCTTACTTGGTACATAGTCCGCATATGCACCTTCAACCAACTACCCCTCCCTATATATGTTAACTTGCAATTTCTACAACTAAGAAAAGGGGAGCAAATTGACATGCTTGATTCATTATTCATTCGCAATGATTGCATATGCACACAATGATTGCGTACTAGCACAATGATTGCGTGTAATGATTGTGTATGCGCACAATGATTACGTGTAATGATTGCGCAATACTCGTTCGGCCAGCCCTCTCTGGACCGATGCACAATGATTATGCGATATTGGTTCTAAGCCAATAGCCTTCGTAATGCGCAATAATTTCGCTGCAAGCTTAAGTCCATCTACCCAACTATTCTAATGTATCATGATGATGCAACTTTGGCTCTAGGCCGATATTCCTCTTAACGCGACAGAAACTTGAGATGTAGCTTCATCTCATGCCATGACGCATCCTTCAGCATACACCATGGTAAAAACACGGGGTGTTACATTATTCACCCCTTTATAGAATTTCGTCCTCGAAATTCAAAACAAAAACTATTGTGGACAATCTCTTCGTTTTGGATTTACTGAACAAAAGTCCCATACCAGATGCTCAGAAATCACGGGTTTCTTCAGTTTGTCGTAGAGCATCAATTAGGACCTTCTGATCAAACGTCCTATACCTCCAGCCCAGGAATCCAAAAAGAGTCCACAACTTTATCAAGCATCTCAATTGGCCAAAAGCCAAAAGGATATCTCAACAAGATATCCCAAATGTGCATCCCATACTACATACTAAGGAGTCCCTAAAGTTCACAAGGTTGGAGATGTCATCGAAATGACAATATTTTAGCGCAGTACTGTGTGGAACAGGATCCAGTTTCCCACCGTTCCTGACGGTCATCCATGTTGCCACTCATAAGTGGGATGCTAGCCGGTCCTGACAGCACACACCATTGACCAGTTGCCAACATGTGGGGATGATCAGTCCTATTGTCTACCCACCGTTCCATACGGTCTTGCGGATATCCAATCGTAAGTGGGTGCCACTTAAGCAAGTAAAACTCACAACACTAGTACAAGCTCAACTAGATTCGCAAAGTAACTGGCAAGGCAGTTACAAACTCTTACCGCGTAAAAGTTTGCCTACTCTCCAACTTTAAGTTTTCATTAAGGAAAGTACTCGCTTGACGAGTCCATTACTCACAATCCCTAGAGTTTTCTCGGAACTTGCTCTGTTACCAACTGTGACGGAGCAGAAAATTATGCCTGGCACGCCTAGGCGCGCATGCCATAACTTCTCCGATGCGCCAAGATGATGCTACTATTCGGGCCTTGAAGTTAGGAAAATGCACTTCCATTTTCACTTGCAAACATGCTCGGGGAGCATGATGCAACTAACTTAGTTTCTACACCGTTCTAAACTTACCCTTGTCCGCAAAAGGGTAGAAGGCCATAAGGCCAAGGCCAATGCATTCTTGCATGCATCACTGGCTTCTCTTACCAACTCTGTGTAGCTTGATAGGAAGTATGAGCATCCAAGGAGTGGAATGCAACTTACCTCATCAAGTTTGGCCACAATCATCTCTTGCATCGAGCTACCGAGCTTAGATGATATGAAGGGGCATCGTGCTGGACCGACAATGCTGCAATTCATTGCGGCTGCCTACGTATCCTTCCCTACTCTAAAGGGATCAAGCACAAACCGTAGTTCATCCTCGAAGGGTCAGCGACTTAAGACAAACTCGTTTGCAAGGTTGTGGCCTAGCAACAATGGTAATGGCCTGGTCCGTATAGGCCGTTCCGTCATGATGCACAATGATTATGCATCATCGGGTCCGCGACATGGCATAGTGATGCCTAAGCATCAAATGCCCTCTTTGAAAGGCTACGCAACTATAAATGAGCCTTATGCATCATTAATACTCTTTCGGCTAAGCTAGGAAGCTTACTTGGTACATAGTCCGCATATGCACCTTCAACCAACTACCCCTCCCTATATATGTTAACTTGCAATTTCTACAAGTGGGAAAATGAGAGCAAATTGACATGCTTGCTTCACTATTCATTCGTAATGATTGCGAATGCGCACAATGATTGCGTGTAATGATTCCGTACTAGCACAATGATTGCGTGTAATGATTGTGTATGCGCGCAATGATTGCGTGTAATGATTGCATATGCGCACAATGATTACGTGTAATGATTGCGCAACATTAGTTCGGCCAGCCCTCTCTGGCCTGATGCACGATGATTATGCGATATTGGTTCTAAGCCAATATCCTTCGTAATGCGCAATGATTTCGCTGTAAGCTCAAGGGCATATGCCCAACTGGCGCAATGCATGATGATGATGCAACATTGTCTCTAGACCAATATTGCTCTTAACGCGACAGAAACTTGAGATGTAGCTTCATCTCATGCCATGATGCATCCTTTAGCATGCGTCATGCTAAAAACACGGGGTGTTACAGAAAAATGAAGAAAAAAAAAGCTGGTGAAAAAAATAGAAAACCCTACCGAACATCTGTGTTATTCTTCATATATCAAGAACACGTACTGTTTTGCTAGAAAAAAGGAAACAAAAACAGACTGACCTTGGTTCGGTTAGAAAAAAACAAAAAGATCGTGCCGAACCTCTATGTTGTTCCTCATGAAACTCAATCTCAAAAGAATTCAGTTGCTCTCATCATCTAAATATTACTTAATAATCCTATTGGGGAATTTCTTCCATTAATAAAAATTTATTACTCCCTCCGTTTCAAAAAGACGGTCCGCTTTGACTTTGTCAACATATTAAGGAGACTATAGTAGTTACATGCCTACCCTTAATTACTTGCCTAATTTATTTCAATAAAACTGTTAGTAATAAAAATTACCAAAAATTGTTATGGGATTGTAAATAGGAAATACAAAAAGGAATGAAGGATATATTTGTTTCCTTAATTACATAAATTTCATTAATATTTTAAATTGGGTCCCGTTAAATTTTTTTTTATAAATATAAAAACTTAAAGGTATATTAGAGAGTTCATTAGAAAAATATGATTATAAACAGAAGCTGGACATAATTTTGAAATATACCAAAATGGAATAAATGACGGTCTTTTTGAAACAGAGGGAGTACTAACAGGCTTTATTTTTACTACTTAATAATCTTAATTTTTCTTTTTTAGCGGTATGCAACATTTTTAAGTAGACCCAAAACATGGTTCTTAAAAAAATGAGATGAACAGTTGAATAACGAACCTTTTAAATATTGAATATGTGGCCGACCTTTATTTTTTGACACGTATATAAATTAAAAACCCTCTCCCTCCAAGTCCGCGTAAAGGATTTACTTTTTGAAAAAAGGTAAGAAATTAACAAAAAAATTTAGCTAAACAACTGTGTAATAAAATTGTTTGAACTTTATTTTCTACTTCATAATATGTGTCACTTTTTAATGTATCTAAGACGACCCAATCACAAAAATAGAATTTGTTTCGGTTATAAGGTGACCAGATAGCAAGAATAACATCCAATCTCGTTAAGTTAATTTGTATTACTCACAAGAAGACATATTAGTGTTAATACGTGACCTTCATCCCTTCATATTTATTAAAACTCGTGTATCTTATGGGTCAACTGAAAGCTCAACATGCAGCACCCATAACTGAAATCTGAGGAAACTCTGTAACATTGCGACAGAAAGCTCACCAGGCAGCATCCATAACATGAATCTTATGAAGTGGTTTTAGTAAAATTAGCAAAGTCAACAGAAAAAATTAGTGGATCATTTGATGAAAGGATAATCTAGAGAGATAATTGCTTACTGCATTTTTTTTTTGATAGGAAGAGAAGATTTTATTGAAAAAAGAAGAATGTACAAGATACTACCAGTGGTAGTAAGAAAAAACAATTAAGTAAATACAAATAATTGCTTACTGCATTGAGAGGGATGAGACACTTAAGCTCATTAAATAGATTTTTCATGAACGATACTCAACCTTGTTGACTGGAGATCCCAAGATCAAGGTTTCAAATGAAACAAGTGGTGAGTTAAGGTAAACACTATTAGAGATTTTCCCTATCAGTCTCTATCCGTGGTGTAGATGTGACAGTGTGACTGCATGTGAAGGATGAATGACATCCTATAACTTTATTTGAAGTGGGGTCTAGTAGAAACACTTTTGACGGAACTCACCTATCTGAATGTGGAAGTAGGACGCTTCATATGAGAATGAAGCTGATTCTCTATAACATTTTGAGAAATGTGATATTTCTCAGGGTCAAAATGAGCACAACCAAACGAGCTTAACAACAACTTTGAAGCTATCAAGCGCGGTGCTTATCGATAGGACTACACTAAACTTCAGACAATTCAAAACAACACGTTCACTGGATAACAAGTAATCACAGTTATGTCTAAGTAAGAAAAAATTTAAGACCTCGTGGAGACCTCTGACTGTAATGGTATTTCCTATTTCTACGTAATTTTTCGTTTTTTTTTTTGCTTATCTAAATTGAATTCATTTAGAAAAAAATGAATTTTATGTGTTTTTTTTTCTAATGACTTTGGTATTGCTGGATCTTAGGACCTAAGGGTCACCAAGGATTCACCAGCTCATTTTCATTTTGGTAAACAAAACTTTTAAGCCCCCACGTATGGGAAATTAAAGATGAGAGCTCCCAATATTATTGCAGTGGCTAGTATGGTCCGTTCAGTCAGGTCGGGTAAGTAGTAGCAAGTGCATGGATATATCAAATCTCACCGACAAACACCTCCAAATACACCTCCAAATTCTATTCAATATTTTTATAGGTGAGATGATGACGTATGCTTGGAAAGATTATCTCGAACGTAAACTATCTGTATCAAATCATCGCGACAAGTACTCCATCTACATCTAACGTGAAGCACATGGCATTCGCCCTTCCAATTAAATAACTCGTGTTTCAATCTGATGTGTGGGAAATTTAGACAACTTGTCCCTATAATTAAGACACTTGTCTGAATATCTATCCAAAATTGTACCAACATACTCACCGGTCATATAAAAGCTTGGCCGCCATTGCCAAAATCGGTTAAAACTACGTACGTAACCTTGCGAGAGGACATTGTGTTTCAATTTTCAAGTAATTTTGTTAGTATTGTTTTCTGTAGAATCACATAAGAAAAGATAAACCTCGTACATTTTAGTCTTACAAAAACAACTAATCGATGAAAAAGGATGTATAAAGTCTTCAACGCATTTCCATTTTAGGGTGGGTGAATGGATATGACGTCCTAGCTAGAAACAAGACTTACCAACAACCATTTCAAAACTATACCATTGTGTAGTTGATGTCATGTATGTATTATCAGAAAGATTATCTAATATTGTATGGTATAGTCTAGATTTCTTAATTAAGATATCGTGACAAGTGACAACTACTCCATAGTCCATCCTTACGAGGAATAAGATATACTACACAGATGAAAAAATGAATCAACAGTCAACCATTCAGTGACGAGCCGAGACTTATATATCCATGGTGGTGTTTTTTCTTTCATAAAATTGGTTAAAAAGATCAAAATCAACAAGTCCTGTTTTTTTTTTCACAAAATTAATTAAAAAGACCAAAATCAACAAGTCTTGGATGAAAAAGACATTTAGATTTTGATACTGTTTAAATGGAAAAAAATGTAAAAATAGTCAGGATGTAAACAATTTCATCCTACCCATTTTTAAATATTTTTTCTTATTTTTAATTTACATCAGGATGCATCCAGTTTTATCCTTATTATTTTTTAAGTTTAAGTCAGGATGAATCCAGTTACATCCTTGCTATTTCTTTAGTGTCCATTTCACCCATACTAATTTTTACTCGTCCATTTGAACCTGTTTTAAAAATATTTGGACAAATGACCCATTTTCCGTTTTTTTTATAAGAAAAGGAGTCGGAGCGTCTAGAAAGACAATCCACTCGTGGTTACATCCAGGGTATTGCCTGTGCTAGGTCTAGCAACTGGGTTATCCCTCAAAATAAAGTTAACGTTATTACAGTAATCCTCATTAGAAGTGTTTATGGGATTTTGCAAAGCATACATGATAGTATGTAAGTTCGTTCCTCTCCAAGTAGAATCAGTAAAGAGATGAGACTGTCTGGCCAGTCTGGCTAGGTTGATGGCCGCATAGTTTTGTTGTGTAGTAACTTTGAAGAGCTTTCCTAGTACAAAATCGACCGGATCATTGTTGTTGTTGTTGCCTTGTTGTTGATTACTCCTTCCTTTGAACCTTTGTTGAACTTCCCCATGGTAATTTGTTTTTATGACTTGGAGAGTGTCTTCAGACTCAAGAACAAAGTTGATCTTAGATTGCTGCATGGTTTTTCCCCAGGGCAGTGCTAGTTTAGCTCATCGACTTGATCTGTTTGCTCTGCTGGTTCCAGTGGTAAAGTCCTTGAAGTTTCTGGTTCCCAAGCATTGACCTGTTAAGGACACAACAACAAGGAAGTAGTTAGTATAAGGCTGAGCATCACTAGCAGCCTGGTACAAATCAGCTGGATCAATGTGCATGCTAATAGTGATTCCAAATTTATCAGTTGTGTGTCTTTGTTGGATGTAGTTCTCAGGAGGAGAATTAGAGTTGTTAGACTGATAGTAAAGATTATTGATAATATGCCCTGGCTTATGATGAATTTTTGAGTGACTGCATAAGTGCTGAGTTATTTCTTTAGCAGTAACAGAGGCAATAGGAGAGATTTTCCTAATGACCCGATCACATTTGGCTTTCCAGATGAACCAACAGATAGTGCATAAGTTTCATTCCAGCTGGCATTAACATTATCAGCCTGGAACCAGTTGTTGAGACACTTATGAAAGGAGTTGAAGGAGGATAAAAGATTACGATGAGCTCCAAAAAGATGCCTCCAAACTTTAGAAGCAGCAAGGCAGGATAATATGACATGTGTTATATCTTCAGCTCCATTCTTGCAGTAAGTGCAAATTGGATCAATGTAACTCAGGATGCTAGCTGTCTTAGCATTAGTTGGGAGATTGCCATGAGCACATTTCCAGATGAATAGATGTATAGCAGGATTAATATCAATTCCCCAGATTTGATTCGAAGGGGCTATTTGAGTATCCTTAGCATATTTGTCTTGTATCTGTTTATCATAGATAGACTTGACAAAGAACTTGTTGTTAGAGGCGAGAGACCATCTGATCTCATCCTGCTCATTTGGGAAGTGGGATGTTTGAAGAATAAGATTTTGGATATCAGGTGTGAACCATTGATTTAAGATGCTGGTTTCCCATTCCCCATAGGTGTTGAATAGTTGGTTAACTGTTATGAGATTTTCTGGGCAGAGGATAGGTTTTTGAAGTCTTCCAGTGTTATTGGGAATCCATCTGTCATCCCATATGTGAATTTGCGTTCCATTGCCAACCTTCCAAATGTAGAACTGTTGGATTAGAGCTATGCCTTCCAAAATTCCTTTCCAGATCCAAGAGTCAATGTTCTTTGGTTTTGTGTCCAATCTTATAACTTCAGTGTTGGGATAGTGAGAGGCCTTCATAGTGCTGCTCCATAATGCATATGGTTCTGAGATTAGTCTCCAGGCAATCTTTGTGAGCATAGCCATGTTGAAGAGTTCCATATTTTTGAATCTCAGACCACCCAATTCTTTAGGTTTATTTACTGCTTCCCAAGCAAAATAGTAGACTCCTTTGGATTTGTCTTGTTCTTTGTTCCAGAAGAAGTCTGTTTGAATGACATTGATCTCATTGCAAGTAGTTTTTGGGATTTTGAAACAGTTCATCTGGTAGATACTAGATGTGGAAGTCACTGATTGGATCATTATCATTTTCCCAGCAGTTGAGAGATTTGTCTTTCATCCAGCAAATCTGAACTTGAGTTTGTCAACACAAGGCTTGGAGACTTGTATCTTGCTCTTAGTGGTGAAAAGTGGGGATCTCAGATATTTTTCTGCTGTGCTAATCCTTTGAACTTTCATAGTATTACTGATACTGTCAGCTAAATCAGGAGCAGTGTTCTTGCTGAAGAAGATGCCAGATTTTGAGAAATTAACTGGCCTGAAGATTGACCAAATTCTTTAAAGATCTGTATAAGATTATTGCATTCCTGTAAATTAGCTTTGCAGAATATCATGCAGTCATCAGCAAAGAGAAGGTGGTTTACTGCTGGAGCATCCTTGCATATTTTGATTCCATGGATTTGTTGTTGGGTTTCAGCATGAGACAGGTATCTGGAGAGGGCTTCCATGCAGAAGAGAAAAAGATAAGGGGATATGGGATCTCCTTGTCTTAGGCCTCTAGAGGGTTTGAAAAACTTCCCTGGAGATCCATTAACAAGAACAACCATGTTTGTGGTGGAAATGCATTGGTGTATTAGATTGCACCACTGAAGCTGAATCCCATTTGTGACAGAACTTGAAGGAGAGAATCCCAGTTGACTCTGTCAAAGGCTTTTGCCATGTCTATTTTTATGCCCATTGTACCATTACTCCCTTTTTTTCCCTCTTCTGGTATTCATGTGGTGGATAATTTCATGGGCTATGGCTATGTTGTCAAATATTTGCCTTCCATGTATGAAGGCAGATTGAAATGGAGATATGATTTTAGGTAGCAGGGGTTTTAGTCTTTGAGCAATGAGTTTAGATATGATTTTGTAGGTGGTGTTGCACAGAGAGATGGGTCTGAATTGAGCTGGAGTGGTAGGTTTATCAGTTTTGGGAATGAGAGATATGAAAGTGGAGTTCATTTCTTTGAGGATATGTCCAGAAGTAAAGAAATTTTGAACCATGTGAATGATGTCTTCTCACACAATATCCCAATTGACTTGAACTTTTTTTTTTTTTGAAAAAACCTCCATTTTTACGCCTACTAAATTTTTGAAAAAACCCAAGTCATTTTACACTAAAAATGGAAAACAAGAGGGGTCTAGTCTAGTGTGCCCACTTTGTCTCCATTTAACTCCGTCACTGACTATACCGTATACGGCTCACGTAAAAATCAAAATTTAAAGAATTCTGTTTTTTTCTTTTGTGAGAGTGACCTAAACCAATAAATAATATAATCTTTAAAGGGTATACAGTAAATATCTATATCCGGGCATAGTTTTGTTATTTGTGGTTTGTACCACTCTATAAAGGTGTATGTATATTTTCTTTGTATCATTCCTTGTCTTGATTCTGTAGTGGTCCGGTTTTCTTTTCCACAATAATCAAAATATTGAACTCTCTGTCACTCAGTGCATTCTCCACTATGGCTTCATCTTACTCTCCTTCCTCCTCTCTTTTCTCCCTTTCCAACTTTAATATTCTTATCATAGCCTGTATCCTTCTGGCTACAACTGCAAATCCAGTTCTAGGATCATATTACAAATCCATCTTCAGCTTCGGAGATTCTCTCGCTGACACCGGAAACGGACTCTACTCCAGACCAAATGAATATGTGGCCAGATTACCCTACGGAGAGACTTACTTTCATCGAGTTACTGGTCGGTTCTGTGATGGTCGTGTAGTTCTTGATTTCATTGGTATGTATCCGCCATAGTGTGTTTTTGTTCCAAATTTTTTTTTTTTTTTTTTAATAATAAGTCAGTTTATATTTTTGGCGACGTTTATAACTATTTAAATATTCGTTGTTCTTGTGAATTCTTTTTGTTGATATCCTTGTATTTTTCAGCCGATGCTGTAGGACTGCCGCTGCTACCGCCATATCTTGGAAGCAGCAATAAGGATTTACGTCAGGGGGTGAACTTTGCCGTTGGGGGAGCTACAGCTTTGGATTCTTCATTTTTCGAAGAAAGAAAGATTACGGTTGTTACCAATGACTCTCTTGGAGTTCAACTCGGCTGGTTCAAACAGCTTTTGCCTTCCCTTTGCAATCCATCTTCAGGTGCATTTTCTTTTTCACTTTTTTTTTTGTACTTTATGAAAAGGAAGTAGACAATCATAAAAAGGAATTAGACAATCATAAAGTTCATCCAATAATCACCACGAGTTGGGAATCAAATAATTTTGGACTCGTTAGTTGAACTCACTAGTGCTAACTTCTTTTTTTGTTGTCTCTTTACGTTAACGTTGATAAATTAATTCGCAAATATATTAATGATTCATAATATCATCAGATGATTGCCATGAATATCTTAAAACATCTCTGATTCTCATGGGAGAAATCGGTGGAAACGATTATAATCATCCATTTTACCAAGGAAGAAGTCTAGAAGAGATTCGTAATTTTGTACCCAAAATCATCAATGCCATTTCTTTGGCGATCAAGGTAATACAAAGAAATTGAAGTTGTAAAACAGAAACTTCACATATTATTATACTCATAGATTCTCAAATTAACAGTTGAGAATCCGGGTTAATGACTGCAGGAGTTAATAAAGGAAGGTGCTGTGACGTTCATGGTCCCTGGAAACTTGCCAATTGGGTGTTCAGCTATGTATTTGACCCTATTCAAGAGCCCTAACAAAGAGGATTATGATGGGAGTGGTTGTATCAAGTGGCTCAATGAATTCTCTGTGCACCACAACAAGTTTCTTCTGAAGGAGTTGGCTGTTTTGAGAGAAGAATACCCAAATGTCAAAATTATTTATGCTGATTACTATAATGTTGCCATGAAGTTTTACAAGTCTCCTGAATTATTAGGTATGTCTTCTTCCTCCATTCCATTGCTTGTGTTCCCAACAAATGTCATCTAGCACTGTCCAGTCAGTACCTGAGTTTGTCCTACAGCGAAAGCAAAGTATATTTGTCCAAGTGCATTTCTTTTCTATTCTATGCAGGATTTACTGGTGGAGCTCTTAAGGCATGTTGTGGAGGTAAAGGTCCATACAACTGTAACCGAGATGTTCATTGTGGAAGTGTTGGTGCAAAAGTTTGTGATTATCCTTTAACGTTTGTTAGTTGGGATGGTATCCATTTAACTGAAGCTGCATACAAATTTTTAGCTGATGGTTTGATGCGGGAAAATCACCAATTCTTCTTCCCCGAAAATGATCGCATCATTACTACCACAACCGACCGTGATCAAGCTCTTTAATTTTGGTGGTGTTTTTCTTTTTTGATCTCTTCTCGCATGCTTGTCCTTGTAATTTGCTATATGTCGACTAGTCATGAGAGAAAAAAAAAATCAATTGAAATTGATGTGCTGCATTTGTGAGACAACTGACAACTGATAGCATGTATGTCCCATTTAACAGTCGATAGCTGTGGAATTGGCAATCAAAATCAGAAAGTCTATTTCATAGATTTGGCAGGGGCATTCTCAATTCGGAGAGTGACCCTTCAAAAATAGGGCATATGCTGCTTAAATGCGGCAAGCTTTAGTACAAGGCGAAAGAGTAGTTCGCTTTGTGCAGAACAGTAGAAATTACGCTAGGCCCATTACGTGTATCTAATGGTTAGAGTTTTTTTCTTATTTTTTATTATTATTATTTTTTTTTTGAAAGCATACGATTGAGATATTAGACTTTGTCCGGGCGGGTGGGTAACCGTAGCACTCGACAATAACATTTGGATTTCGTCCAGTGGTTGGAATCCGCACTAAGGATATATGGATATCAAAATATCGGGTGAAAATGATCCACATACGTGTAAAACATCTATTTTTTTTTTGGCTAAGTCATAATATTAAAGCCAAAAACAATAATTACAGGTAATTATCAGGGGACTCAAGGGTCCCAGACCTTTGAAAGAGCTAAAGGGAAGATAAAATCTCTAAAAATCTAAAAATGAATAGAAATGGGCAAAACAGGTCCTTATAGGAAACCGTAAAAACCTATAACACTCGTTAAACTTCAAGCATTAATACCACACGAACTCCAAGCACCCTACAGATTACTCGTGTCCGTAGTAACCCTCATTCTAGCAACATAACTTCATTTAAAACTGTGTTTATGTGACTGTAAAGGACCACGCACTTTACTACTCCCCGATGTATTACCATTAACTGATGCTATAGCCAACTTCATATTTACAAAATTCAAGATTCTCTGAGCTTCTTCCTCTGCAATAGGGTCAAAACCTTTATCCTTGTTAGGAGAATTTATTGTAGACCCCCCCTGGAATATAAGGTACAATCGCTGATCAGTTAATATCAGCATCCATCCCCTTATTATAGTCTGTTTCAACTTGTTCCACATCCTCATTGGCCACCTTCTCCGCTAATTCATCAAAAAGATTATTTGCCGCAACATCTATAATTTCCTGAGCGAACTTTGACATTGCTATCCCCTCTTCCTCCAATCTCTTCTTATTCATACGTATTTTCTCTTCCGAGTGATTATCTTTAGATTTATTCGTACGTTTACGTCTTTTATTGTTACCAGCAACAACCCCATGTATTATTTTAGTAACAGTGGGATCATCACTTACTTAGATGTGTAAAACGTGCCGACCCGGCACAACCCGACACACGAAATCGCGTGCTTCACGTGCCATGTGTCGTGCTGTGATGTGCCAACGATTTAAACGTGTTGTGTCGTGTTGTGCTTTACTAGTCAAAAGCTAGGCACAACACATCCCACGGGCACAACACACGAATAAATGTGTCGTGCTGTGCCGTCCCGGCACACGTGCTATAAACAATTTGAAATCACTTAATGTATACATTAAGTCGGACATTATCACCAGAATTTAAATAGACAACATATCATTTGAAATTATTTCAAGTAAAATTAATAAATTTATTCAATAAAAAAAATATCCCATCAAATATAAAATTGGTTATTGTCATGTAAATTAATTTTCTAGTTAAATATAGGTGACGACATTATAACAACGATATTGAAATATATTCTCCAAATATTAAGGTATTATATGTGTTGTTATAAATAAGCCATCATAAAATGTTAAAAACTAGTTAGAACAGTGACTCTTTTATGAAATATACAAAAAATGTGATGTATTATGCCTTGTTATATGGTGTATTTGTACATGTTATGACGTGCTTTCTTAACGTGTTGGGTTGGGCTGGGCCACGTGTTTATCCGTGCCGCGTGCTGTGGTACTGTGTCGATTAGGCTAACCCAGCACATCCCACGAAACTAACATGCTGGGTCGTGCTAGGCTAAATCACGTGCTGGGATGTGCTGATCTCAGATTTTAGCGTGTTGTGCTGGACTATGCTCGTGCCGGCACAACCCAATTTACACCTCTACACTTACTATTACTGAGTTTTGAGTAGTAGGAGTGATGAATGAGGTACCGCTCTCTGTTAGAGCATAGCTCGGTCAAACTCGCATGTGTTCCTATCTCAAGCATGTTTTTCAATGTTAGTAATCAAAACTATAAGTCTTGATTTCTAGCCTACATAGCTAAGTCTCGGATTAGGATAGAAAACTGTGGTTGAGCTCAAGGACTTCATGGAGATTCATCATACAACGACGAAGATCTATAAAAGGAACCGTGGAACTTCATCAACAAAAATGTATGTGGAGACTTGAACTTATCTATCACTCAAAAGTCTATCTCTTCTATCTCCTACTTCTTATGAGACGAAAGTCGTATGCTATATAGACTATATCATACACATTTGACATTTCGAGCTGAGCATTCATTGCTTATCTTTTATCTCGAGATTGTATGTTGGGAAAGCGTTTCGCTTTGATCAAGTTTATCTTCACCTAGTGACGAAAGTCATGAAAAGTTTCAATCACTTTGAGAATTGCTCTGACGTGAATCGGTCTGTGAATAACGACTACAAAGCGTCCTCTGAGAATATCTCAATGATTGAAATGAGAGTTTAGATTACAGAACCATGTATTCCTGGAACCGAAGTTTTCGAACTTTGTTGATCAAGAGAAATCGGGAGGATTGTGGAATTGGATTGCCAAGTCCGCGAATTGACGGAAGTTCTCGACCGAGAATTTCTGCTGGGATTTTGCAAAACTCGTTTGTGTGCTCAGTACGCGAACTCAGTCCACGAACCCAGTCCGCGAACTGGCGGAAGTTCTCTTTCCGTGAATTTCTGCTGAGTTTGGAAAACTCAACCGATTAACTTAAGTCCGCGAACTTGTTTGTGAACTTAAGAGGTTATGATCTAAAGATGTGCTCTAAACATGAAACATTAAATTACTAAGGAATGCTTTATGCAAACCGTGGCTATAATGTTCATGAGCCGATTCAATCGAATCGAATCATCTTTATTTCAATTATGTCTTGTGTAGTTACATAAGATCTCATAGCAATTGAACAACTCTTTAACTAGTTCATTTGAGTCAATTGAACTAGTTATGGTGAAGAAGAACAAGGTTAATATGAAATGCTCATATGGTTAACCTTTTGGGTTACTATGTTGAACCAACATACACGTACACGTTTGGGAATGGTTTTCACGAACCCATTAAACGTCTACCCGAGTGTGTGTGACAAGCTAAGTTTTCGATCTAACGGTTGAGAAATATTAGCTTGAATATAACTCAGGTTTTCATCTAACGGTGAATAAGGATTGCTTTGTAACTAAGGAAAAACCCTGATTTGAAGGCTATATAAAGGATACATCTAGCATTGTGCAAAACTAATCCCCACACGTCTGTGTGCTACTAGTGCGCCCGCTAGAGTCGTTCTCCATTAACCTTTGATTTTCTTCTCTAAAATCAGGTTAACGACCTAAAGACTTCATTGGGATTGTGAAGCCAGACCGATACTACTTTATCGTAGTTGTGTGATCTAATCTTGCATCTTCTATCGTACGAGTACAATCGATTGATGACTTGAGATCGTGAGAGTTCTCCGATAGGCAAGATAAAGAAGTCACAAACATCTTCGTCTCACTGTTTGTGATTCCTCGACGATACGCTTGTGTAATCATGAAGGATTGTAGAGAGGTGATTGATTAATATAGGTTGTTCTTCGGGAATATAAGACCGGATTATCAATTAGTTCCTGTTAACTTGATTTTATATCTAAAGACGGAACAAAGCCTAGGGTTTATCTGTCGGAGACAGATTTATCCTCTTATAGACTTTTCTGTGTGAGATAGATCGTTTATTATCAAGTCTGTGATTTTGGGTTACAACAACTCTTGGTTGTGGGTGAGATCAGCTAAGGGAATCAAGTGTGCAGTATCCTGCTGGGATCAGAGGCGTAGGAGTACAAATGTACCTTGGATTGGTGGGAGACTGATTTGGGTTCAACTATAGTCCAGTCCGAAGTTAGTTTGCAGTAGGATAGTGTCTGAAGCGGCTTAATACAATGTGTATTCAATGTGGACTAGGTCCCGTTTTTTTTTTGAATTTGCGGTTTCCTCGTTAACAAAATTTCTGGTGTTTGTGTTATTTCTTTTCCGCATTATATTTTATATAATTGAAATAATACAGGTTGTGCGTTCGTGATCATCAATTGGAAATCCAACCTTTCGTTGTTGATTAATATTGATTGATCCTTGGACATTGGTCTTTGGTACCTTCCAAGTATTCCTTGTATTTGATAAAGACTCGTTATTGTTTTTAGATTGAGTAAAAATCAAATCAAGAGAGAGATATTAACTCCTCGAGATACTTTTATCTAGATTGAGTCTGACTGTCTAGTTGATTCTCTAGCAAAGTATTTCGTAGTTAGTCCATACATATTGCTAATCGAAATATTGGGTGGTGTTGTTAGACCCCATCTTTTTCAATTGGTATCAGAGCAGGCAAACACGTTTAAGACCTAACAAGTCCGTGTTTGTAGCGATCTGACTCTATGGACAAAGGTGCTATCTCTATTGGCGTACCACCAGTCTTCGATGGCTCCAATTACTTATGGTGGAAAATTGCTATGCGAGCTTTTCTTCAATCGCGTGATTTTCAATCATGGGTATATGTGGTGAATGGTTATGATGCACCCGTTGTTGCAGCTGGAGACGGAACTGTTCCCAAGAATATTGGTGAATATAATGTTTCCGAGATTCTTGCTGCAAAGCAGAATTCTGAAGGGTTAAATGCTATCATATATGCAATTTCCCCAAGTCTTCAACACCATGTGTCTAATTGCACTAGGTCTAAAGATTCTTGGGATATCTTAGAAACCGTATTTGAAGGAAACTCCAGTGAAAAGGAAGCTAGGCTTCAAAACCTTAATTCCGATTGGGAGAACCTTCATATGGCAGATGAAGAAACATTTGATGAGTTTAATCACAAAGTGTCTGAAATTGTTAATGCATCTTTTGCATTTGGTAAGACTATTCCTGAAAAGGACATTGTGATGAAAATTCTCAGATCGCTGCCATCTAGATACGAGTCTAAGAAGCATGCCATCGTTGAGGGGAATAACCTCAATAATCTTTCCAGAAACACCTTGGTTGGGAAGCTAAAGATCTTTGGCCATGAGAATACATCCAAATTCGGTAAGGATGTTGCCTTTAAAGCACAGAAGAGCACTAAATTACTTGCCAAAAGTAAAAGTGTTCATGTCTCTGAGGATGATCAGTCTGAGAATGATTTTTCAGATGAAGACCTTGACAAGTCGGTCTCCTTGATCACAAGACAGTTTAGGGATCTTCTGTTGAAGAGAAGTAAACGGTTTTCAAGAGACAAACCTAGGTCATCAGACAAACCTCACGGTCGTGTACCTCCTAAAAACAGGGATGCTGACGAGGCTGATGACGAGGACATGCCTCAGTGCTTTAAGTGTAAGGGTTTTGGCCATTTTTCTAACGAATGCCCAAATCGTAGAAAATACACTGGGAACAAAGGTCTAGATGTAACACTTGATGAAATGTCTGAAACCTATGATTCCGATGAAGATAAGAAATCAAGTGTAGGGCTCCTTAGTGAAAACATGGATTTTGATACTTGTAGCAATACATATATCAACCTCAATGGGTTCGGAGAAGAAGGAAACCCAATCAAGCTGGAAGATTCTCTACCAGAAAACCATGTCAGTAATGTTTCAGGATCTACTGTATGTCTAGCTGCTTGCACATCTCAGATGCCTGAATACTATCCAAGGTTGACGTGCTCATTTTGTTCGATGAAGGGACACGAACTATCAAGATTTTACAAGTACAAGCACCAAATAAGGCACGCCAGCAAACTTCAACGAAGAGAAGATCGATTAGCAAGGAAGCTGAAACTTGCTCAGAAGACCGCCGAGGTATGTATGATCTTATCTTCGTCTAAAAAGTTGGTTTCCATGAATAGAGTAAGACCATTTGAAAAGAAAGTATGGTCGAATCGTTTTGATAGACAGAAATCTAAAGATTCCTCCCTTGAGGAAAAAAATGGACAAATCGTTGTTCATCGCAACACAACTTGATTGTGTTGTTGATCTTGTCTCATGTGCTTGATGAAAAGAGACAAGATTGAGTGCTGATTCAGGCTTCAGTAAAGTTTTTCCTTCTTTTCTTAGATTTGTTATTTTCTGTTTATCAAATAAAATAAAGGGTTATTATCGACAATTCTACTATTTATAGGGTTTTAGAGTTGGGCGTATACGAACCTGTCAATATGTTTCGAACCCTACATTCATTTTTCCTTTTTGACATTGTATATAAGATTGCTTATTGAGTTAGGTGATTCATTCACACAAATCCAGTTGTTTATAACTGTTCTCAAAGCACCATGTCAGATGGAAAGGATGTCAACATGATTGTTAAATCTTCAATCAAGGAAAAAGAAAAATCTCCTGTTTCTAAGTCCCTGAAAATAAAAAGAAGGAATACAAGAAATCCCAGGGTTGTACCTTCTAACTCTCAGAAGTTTTCCGATGTTCTTGATGAGTTGAAGGAAGTAAGAAAGGATATTCGTGAAATAAAGGATTTTGTGTCAAATTCCTTAGAAATTCAGAGAGCCTTGGTACAACATAATCAGCCAACACAGTTCGTTGATATAAACTCCTATCTTCGTGAACCTTATGTTCCAATGGTTGTTGACAACAAGGAGTTTGGGAATGATGCTAAATTTCTCTAAGGCATTGTCGCCTAGTATGTCTTCTTTTTGGATTAGTTGGAAGAATAACTAGTGCTTTGAATAGCGATGATTGTGACTACACATAACTATTTTTGTTTTCATCTTCTTGAGTTATTTTTTAGGTTTATTGGTATTAAATTTTAAAACTATTTGGAGGATGATGTTTATTGAAGTATTTTAATGGTTTGTGATATTGCAATATTTTATGGGATATGTATTGTTTACGTCCGTAAACTTGAAGGTCCCATATTGCAGTCAAAAGGAAAGTCGTTCATGAATCGGTATTCGTATTGATGAAAGGACGAATGGACTTTTGACATATACAAAAGTTAAGCCTATGTAATCATTAATTTGATGGAAAGTAGGATAAAATCTTTTTTTCATCAAGGATAAAGTCTATTATGTCGTTATGATGAAAAATAGAATAGATCCTTGTATGTTATCCACGGTATTGATCTTCATTGATCCATTTTATTATGTTTTACCATGAAGGCTCCATTGTGTGTCTTATGTTGAGCACCTTACATCAAAGTCGATTTACCTTGGCTTTGTTGGTTGTTCCATAAGATGCTATATGTCGAGCATTAACAACTAAATTAATCAACTAGTTTGGTTATTTAGTTTGTACTCCATAAGTTTTCTTTCTTATGTCGAGTACATGTACGGTTAAGGTTGTCATATTCTATGATGAACTTAGTCGGGGTTCCATAAGTTCTTTTATGTTGAGCCCAAAATAATTAAATTGATTACTTCGGTGATTAGTTTGGTTATTTGTATTCCAATTAGATTAATTATAGGTTCTCTTTTAATTAATCTAGTTGAGTTTTCATATATTCCACAAGTTCTTGTGTTGAGTATATGAAAGGCTACACTATCATGTTTTTTGGTTAATGTAGTCATATATTCCGTAAGGTTTTCCTTATGTTGAGTATTTGAACGGTTAAGTTAGTCATCTCCATGTGATTGACTTAGTCGTAGCTCCGTGAGTTTACTTATGTTTAGTACTTTCAATTAAATTGATCACTTTTTTGGTTTGATTTAGTTGCATATTCAAATTGAATTAATCATGGGTTTACTTGTGATTAATTTGGTTGAGCTTTGGATATAGAAAATCATTCCTATGGTTTTTGGTATCCAATATAAAATCCTTCTTCTTTTTTTTTCGAAATTAAGGTCGCTCTTGTTGTTCTCTCGGGAATGACATCAAATGGGGGAGAGTTCTTTTGAAATTGTGCTTAAAGGTAATATCTTGCGGGGAGTGCGACTGTGGAATTTTATAGGGGTTATCTTGTATCTTAAAACTCCTTGATGAATGTTGTTAGCTTCGGCTATTAGATTACATTTAAATTAAGTTGGTATGTATTTTTATTTTGGTCATGAAATGTCTCTTGTGGAAATTTCATTATGATCCCATTCTTGTACCTTTGCCAATTTTATTGACAAAAATGGGGAGAAATATTGTTGTTCACACTACAAATACATATGGTTTTCGGATCATTGTGTAAGGGGGAGTGGTTTCCATGATCGAGTTGGAGTATTGACTAAGGGGGAGTGATACATATTATCGTAGTATTATTGTTAAAGTCGTGATACAATTGGACTTTGATGTTATATAATAATACTATGACACTGTATAATAATGATCGAGAATCTCGATTTCTCTCATTGTTATAACTACGGATATTCAACAACGGTGGTGTTAAACTTACAACCTTTGGGATCATTGGAGTACTTGGAAGGACGAAGATTTCAAGGAGCGTTGAATATTAGAGTATGGAATAAGAGCCACTAAAGTTTATCTTTTTTGTATTCCATATGTATTAATAGTTTTGTCACTAAAATTGACAAAGGGGGAGATTGTTAAAGTATAGCTCGGTCAACCTTGCATGCGTTGCTATCTCAAGCATGTTTGTCAATGTTAGTGATCAAAACTATAAGTCTTGATTTCTCCTACATAGCTAAGTCTCGGACTAGGATAGAAAAGTGTAGTTGAGCTCAAGGACTTCATGACGATTCATCATACAACGACGAAGATCTATACAAGGAACCGTGGAACTTCATCAACAAAAAGGTATGTGGAGACTTGATCTTATCTATCACTCAAAAGTCTATCTCTTCTATCTCCTACTTCTTATGAGACAAATGTCGTATGCTATATAGACTAGATCATACATATTTGACATTTCGAGCTGAGCATTCATTGCTTATCTTTTACCTCGAAATCGTGTGTTGGTAAAGCGTTTCGCTTTGATCAAGTTTATCTTCACCTAGTGACGAAAGTCATGAAAAGTTTCAATCACTTAGAGAATTGCTCTGACGTGAATCGTTCTGTGAATAACGGCTACATAGCGTCCTCTGAGAATGTCACAATGATTGAAATGAGAGTTTAGATTACATAACCATGTATTCCTTGAATCGAAGTTTTCGAACTTTGTTGATCAAGAGAAATCGGGAGGATTGTGGAATTGGCTTGCCAAGTCCGCGAACCTAGTTCGCAGACTCAGTCCGCGAACTGTGTTAGGGTACCGATCCTAAACTCGTCATAAGCCGATGGGTAGAAATCAACTTGAAAACCGGTTGACTAGATGAGGGAACCCATTGACTTATAAACTACCAATTAATCCACATCTAACCAATGTGGGACTAGGATCCTAATATCCCACCACGCTTCCAGACCCAACGTCCTCGTTGGCCCACTCTATCGACACTGACCCGAAGGTAGCCCTTTATCTTAAGGCGACTTCACTTCCCTATCAGTATTCAATGCCGGTGAAAACTACGCCCATACATAGGTGCCCCAACACTTTAATCTAGCCTATAGGTCACCCCTTCCGTGGAGCGGGCATGGGTCGTGGTGGTTGGCTCTGATACCAAATGTTAGGGTACCGATCCTAAACTCGTCATAAGCCCATGGGTAGAACTCAACTCGAAAACCGGTTGACTAGATGAGGGAACCCATTGACTTATAAACTACCAATTAAGCCCCATCTAACCAATGTGGGACTAGGATCCCAACAAACTGACGGAAGTTCTCGACTGAGAATTTCTGCTGGGATTTTCCAAAACTCGTTTGTGTGCTAAGTTCGCGAACTCAGTCCGCGAACCCAGTCCGCGAACTGGCGGAAGTTCTCTTTCCGAGAATTTCTGCTGAGTTTGGAAAACTCAACCGATTAACTTAGGTCCGCGAACTTTTTTGTAAACTTAAGAGGTTATGATCTAAAGATGTGCTCTGAAAATGAAACATTAAATTACTAAGGAATGCTTTATGCAAACCGTGGCTATAATGTTCATGAGCCGATTCAATCGAATAGAATCATCTTTGTTTCAATTGTGTCTTGTAGTTACATAAGATCTCATAGCAATTGAACAACTCTTTAACTAGTTCATTTGAGTCAATTGAACTAGTTATGGTGAAGAAGAACAAGGTTAATATGAAATGCTCATATGGTTAACCTTTTGGGTTACTATGTTGAACCAACATACAAGTACACGTTTGGGCATGGTTTTCACGAACCCAGTAAACGTCTACCCGAGTGTGTGTGACTAGCTAAGTTTTCGATCTAACGGTTGATAAATATTAGCTTGAATATAAATCAGTTTTTCATCTAACGGTGAATAAGGATCGCTTTGTAACTAAGGCAAAACCCTGATTTGAAGGCTATATAAAGGAAACATCTAGCATTGTGCAAAACTAATCCCCACACGTCGGTGTGCTACTAGTGCGCCCGCTAGAGTCGATCTCCATTAACCTTTGATTTTCTTCTCTAAAATCAGGTTAACGACTTAAAGACTTCATTGGGATTGTGAAGTCAGACCGATACTACTTTATCGTAGTTGTGTGATCTGATCTTGCATCATCTATCGTACGAGTATAATCGATTGATTGACGTGGGATCGGAGAGTTCTACGATATGCAAGATAAAGAAGTCACAAACATCTTCGTCTCACTGTTTGTGATTCCTCGACAATCCGCTTGTGTAGTCAGGAAGGATTGTAGAGAGGTGATTGATTAATCTAGGCTGTTCTTCGGTAATATAAGACCGGATTATCAATTGGTTCCTGTTATCTTTATTTTATATCTAAAGACGGAACAAAACCTAGGGTTTATCTGTGGGAGACAGATTTATCCTCTTTCAGACTTTTCTGTGTGAGAAAGATTTGTTTATTATCAAGTCTGTGATTTTGGGTTACAACAACTCTTGGTTGTGGGTGAGATCAGCTAAGGGAATAAAGTGCGCAGTATCCTGCTGGGATCAGAGGCGTAGGAGTACAACTGTACCTTGGATCGGTGGGAGACTGATTTGGGTTCAACTATAGTCCAGTCCAAAGTTAGTTTGCAGTAGGCTAGTGTCTGTAGCGGCTTAATACAGTGTGTATTCAATATGGACTAGGTCCCGGGGTTTTTCTGCATTTGCGGTTTCCTCGTTAACAAAATTTCTGGTGTATGTGTTATTTCTTTTCTGAATTATATTTTATATAATTGAAATAATACAGTTTGTGCGTTCGTGATCATCAGTTGGAAATCCAGCCTTTGGTTGTTGATTGCTATTGATTGATCCTTGGACATTGGTCTTTGGTACCGTCCAAGTATTCCGTGTATTTGATAAAGACTCGCTATTGTTTTTAGCTTGAGTAAAAATCAAATCAAGAGAGAGATATTAACTCCTTGAGATACTTTTATTTAGACTGAGTCTGTCTGTCTAGTTGATTCTCTAGCAAAGTATTTCGGAGTTAGTCCATACAGATTGCTAATCGAAATATTGGGTGGTGTTGTTAGACCCCCGCTTTTTCACTCTCCGATACAATAGTTTCAGGTATGGTTTCATTCACAACAACTCCATCAGCTCCAAGAACTGGTGGAGTTATTCTCGATTGTTGACTACTGATATCAACTTCAAGAGTTATAGGTTTATCCCCTACATATTTAGATGACTCATCATAAATATTTTCCACTTCTTCACCCTCACTTTCTTGGTTGTCCCCCATCTTATCATCTGCCTCAGTTCCGTCTATATTTTTAAGAACATCAGACTTACCAATGTTTACGTTACCTAAATTTTCAGCATCGTCGTCACTGAATTTTGTTTTTGTACCCTTAGTTAATTTGAATACAGATTGTCTTCTCGCCTGTAACAATTTATTATTTTTGTTGACTTCTTCAATTGTTGGGGGAATAAAGTCTCTGTTCCTGTTACCTCTTCTACGATCTCTAAAATTATTATTAGGAGCAATTCTATTATCTGCTACATTACTCGACGTAGTAGTATCAATGTTTTCAGTTACAGACCGTGATTTAGCTTTACATTGATCAATAGAATGACCTAAAACCTTGTGGTGCTCGCAAAATATGAACCGCCTTATTGTTGATTGCATTAGATGAATACTTTAGCTACAAAATTCAAAAAATGGCCTTCAAACACTCCCAATGGGTACACACAATCGTGTTTCATCCTTTTATTTGATATACCTGATAACATGCATCCCCTTTAGCAGTCAAGCACCGTGGACTTAGCAATAGTGACCCTTCAAAAATATGCGTGCGCCGCTAAAATGCAACAAACACAACGGTATTCTGGTATTCTTTAGTATAGGCAAAAGAAAATAGTTCGCTTTGAGCTTACTTCACGTCCACGGCTGCGTAGCTTGAAATGGCTCGATATCAACTTATTATGAACTAAGTGAGGGAGTGAAACTCTGTTGTGTTAGATGAGGGACTGAGAGGGGAGAGAAAGCGAAGTGGTGCCCATCCATGCTGCACACCAAAATATTAGACCTTGTTCCGGCGAGTGGGTGACCAGTAGCATTCAAGAATAACAATTGTCAATATCAACATATATATGTGTGTGTGAAAATGATGTACATATGTGTAAAACATCCAAGTATAAAATTATAACGCATTAAACTATCTGGTTGGCGTTGTTCATTACTTATTGTTGATTGAATCAGATAGGAATCCACATTTGGAGATACCCCACAAATGGGGATCCAAAAAACAATAAAAAATGGACATTGCGAAGTAATTTAAAGAAGAGAAAGGATTCCTTTACATTTTTGTTATCACACTATCTCATATGTTGGATGTTATTTTTGTGAATAAAAATCAAACCGTAACGGATTTGAAGCTAATATTTTGAAAATATTTTTCTCTTATCAAGTTTTACATGCCTATCAAAAATGAGTTCATTCCGAAATATAAAACCTCACAATCTACCGGTCTTAATTTTGACGGCCAAAAATCCGTAGATTTTCAACGGCTCATTTTCAAAGTAGTAGATGATGGTGTTATATGTCTCAGAATACGCTCATTTTCGGTAAGAAAGTAGATCTATGTGATATTAACATATCCCCAAAATATTAGCTTCAAATCTTCTACGGTTTGGTTTTAATTCGTAAAAATGACAACCAACGTGTGAGATAATGTAATAATAAAAGTGTGAGGGGATCCCTCCTCTTTAAAGAATCAATTAGCCAAATAATGTTGGTAATGGCAAGATTACCTTTAATTAATTATTAGTTAGTTAACAGATTAGTGTGTTAAGATGAAATTTAAGATTTTAAGTTATTTTGATTTCTTTTTTTTTAAGTGTTAGTCGTAGAATAGAGGGAGAAGAATAAAAAGAAGGAGGAGGATTTTGGGAGATTTGAGGAAAATTCGAGATTCACAAGCTGCTAGAACAACTCTTATTAAATCTGTCACTAGTGTTATGCCGATGTTCCAGATGATGTGTTTTTCCCTCTGTAGATGGTGGAATTTGGATAAGGGGCAAAAGTGTCATTTCAAGACCAAAGACGAAACTCAACTCTCACGTGAGAGATTAAGCCCTTGGTCCTCAAGTGATTATAATTTTTTTGATGGGGTTATAGTAAATAGGATTCGTTTCAGACTTGTGAAGGAAATGAAATTTTTAGATTTAATAAAAATATATATACAAAAATATTAACAATGGGCGAGAGGTACTGGGACTAAGGATTTGGCCGAATTCACTACACAGGGTTCATTCATATATTCTTTGACAATTAAAACTCAATAAAATTAACATAGACTCTGATTTTGCCAAGATAGATTCTCAAAACATCGATTGTAAGTCCTAAGCATGATGTATCAAAACAACTAAGCTAAGCATACATCATCAAATTAAATAACAACCAATTAATTCAAATCATATTTCAATTTTAGATTAATGCAAAAGTCATAAAAAAGAATAAAATAAATCACCCCAAGGAATGAAATTCAGCCTCCTCTGTCGTCCCAGTGTTGGGTTTTAGCTCCTCATGATGAAAACACGCTCAAAATATATTTTTATAGTTCAAATGGTGTTTACAATGGATAGAAAAGGAGAAAATGGTGTAAAACTGTAATCTGCGACGCACAAAAAGCGTCACAGAATGAACGATAAAAGACAAGTGCTGCTTCTGTTTAGACTGCACTGCGACCCACGGTTGTGCGTCTTAGACATTGTTGATAAACGACTGTCCTTGCGAGTCCGTTCTTCGTGTTCTTGGTGTTCTTCATCAGCAGCAAAAGCAACAGAGTTTCATCAACTCTTGATTTATGCTTCCCTGGACCTCCTCTCGACCCCAAACTCTCGACACCCATTCTCTGTGATACCAGAAATCTATTTATACTGCTCAGCCTCATTTAATCACGCCATAACTCAAGATAATTCTCTCTTTACTCGGCTTAAAGAGAAAATATTTTTTGGATATTTTCTTCCTTTAATTAGCTCTCCACGCGCTGAAATGATGTATAAACACTCCAAACATGATCTTACACGCTGTAGAATTGATTCAACACTCTCCAAACACATGAGTACACGTCTAAATTTGATGTGATCGTGTGATATTCATTTCTTGAACGTGCTTCCTGATTTCTTGATTGCGATGATTCCAGCCAATTATGATTGATCATAATACCCAAAATGTCTTCCTCTATCCATATCACAAATACCCATTGAAAATCAGAGGTTTAATCGAACTCTAACCCCTCCAAAAATCGATCGACCCAACTGCCAGTGAGAATAAATATTTTCCCGCCTTTTTCCAAAATTTGAATTATGAGAAGAAAAGTGTCCTCCCCGTAATCCTGTACGGGTGTCCCTTTAGCAATTGGGGTGGAAATAAAAATTTTGGGGTGGAAATAGTAATTTTTCTGGGTTCCTCCGGTACATTTCTGGGACGCTTCCGGTGCATTTCTGAGGTGCCTCCGGTACATTATCCTGGGGTGTAAAACACTACTTTTCGAGCTCATTTCACCGCAAAGGCTTATTTCTCTAAAAACATCATGTTGCATGAGCATGGGTTACCTCCCAAGAAGTGTTAAGTTTAAAGTCTTCAGCCAGACTTAGGAAAGGATTAGTTAACTCGAACCGTATAACAGTAGCCGGAATAACTGTGGGTCTTCAAAACCAAGAAAATGAAAAGACTGCAGTAAACCAAGAAAATGAAAAAGACTATCATGCCTTACCTAGTTTCCTGATTAAGACAACTACATCTAATTGTGGTTCAGGTTCAGGTTCTATAAAAGGGTCTAAATATAATTCTTTAGGCTGCAACTCCTCAAAAGTGAGATCCGAATTATTAGGTCTTAGAGTCTGTAAAAACTCAAATAAAAATTTAGAAGCACATAACAACAACCTGAATAATTGGGAATCCTCTAAGTCAATTAGATTTGACTCACAAAGTTGACCATAATAATGGTCATTCTTAAGAAAATGTGTCGACCCTAATATCCTAAAGTAATTAGGTTTAGTCTCAAAACTTAAATACCGACACAACTGAAAATCATATGTTCCCACAATTAGAAGAAAAGTTTTTGGTGGGAAAACAAAGTCAATCTTGGTATCATAGCCTGGGTTAACCACATCAACCAGAGGATGGGTCTCTAACAACTGAGCTTCTTTCTGGACATCATTAGGTTCGGTAAAACATGTATGAAGATAATCTTGTAAGATGGTTGAGGCATAAATGTCAATTCCTACACGAGGGAACTTTCTAAGAGTTAAAGAACACGGAGAATGATAATCACCCCCAAACTTAGAGTTTTCTGTGTCTTTATAAAGACTAGTCACAACTTCCCTAATTTCTAGGTCATCAGATTCCTGGAAATGGTCAATTGATTCTTCTAAGTTGGGTTCATCCTCACTCATTTCTACGAGTTTATCATCTTCTAAGACTATTGTTTCTAAATCGCTAGACTCTAAAACATTATTCTCATAATAAACTCGTTCCTCTAAATCATTATCGGCTTTGTAGACAGGAAATACTACATCGTCTAAAACGAGGGTATCTCTAGTCAAATCCTCGTCCTTTTGAATAGGTGAATAATTATTAAAATTATTTGGATTTGAACTAGAAATAATATTATCATTGTAAAGCTCAATTGGAGTAACCATTTCCTGATCACTATTCCTACATAAGTATGATTCTCCATCAACACTATCCTCATCATAATAACATGAAAAAGATCGAACCTCATCAAAACAAGTAGTGTTACCAATTCTAACCTCGTCATCTTGATTATGAAAATAACTATCCTCATTTTTAAGGGTATTATTGGAAACACTATATCGGAAAGTAAGATTATTTCGAGCAAGTCTTTCGTTCGTCTCAACCATCAGCTTGAGGGATTCCTTTATAGAAAGTTCACTCATTATTGTAGTTCTTTCGTCTAAAATTACACTATTCATCTCAGCTAACTTACGCGTCGACTCAGCTAACTCCCTGAGGGACTCTTCTAAAGGAGGAATAGGAACAGAGGGATCATAAAAAGGACTACTTTTCAATAGTTTGATTGTATCCTCTAGAGACGAAGAACTAGTACTATAATCTTCTTGCTCGTAAGACTGATGCATGTGTGGATAGTAATTGGGCTCACCAGGGTATGACCCATATCCTTCCCAACCACTATTCCCAACATGGTCATAAAAAGAATGATGTCCATATTCAAATTCAGGTTGATAATCATTGTATTGGCTTCTATCATACCAGTTCGACATTCTTAATTGCAAGAGAATTCTACACAATCACAAACAAGGCTGACTCGACCAAATCAAACCTATAGAATCTAGCAAACAAAAAGCATGATGGCTCCACTTAGATTGTTTCTAGACCAGCTTCTAATCCTTCTAAAGGGAATTCGTTACAATTTAAGCAAACCCCTCTGGAATCAATCCGAGTCAAAGTAAGTTGAATTGAGGCGAGGGAAGCTCAGTAGAGCTTTGATACCCAAGGCCTCACCGCTATCACAAGGCGGCGCAATCACGCATTCAACTCACAGAAAGCATCATGAACTTCTAAGTATGCTAAAAGAGTAACCAATATTTTTCGAACGACTTTCCTACTAAGCTCGTTACTCTATAGGTCTCGTTCTAGTCAAAATTTTAAGCTTAGGTTCGCGTTTGGTTTCGTTTTCCTAAAGCGGGCAAGAAGGGAGCGGTGATGAAATCCGAACCCTTATCTTGTATTGGCCAGACCTTGCCCTTTACTAGGAATTTAAAAACAGTCCAAATTCGTCCTCAATCAATGAATCACCTTAAGGAATACAGTAAACCCGCTTGCAGGAGATTCGCGGGTGTTTCGAAAGACTTACCTCCCGTACCAGACGGGCGAAGAACCGATGAAGTCGACTCGGGCCACTACTCCTATGTCATGTACGAACTCGAGGGGCCGAGACGATATTGTAATCGTCGTCCTTCCCTGCAAACAGTTTGTATTTAATTTTTTTTTTTTTATATATAACCCTTCCGTAGGGTTTAAAATTAAAATAAATTGTCCAAAGTCCAGTCCAATGAAAAAATACAAAAAGTAATAATAATAATTACAAAAAAAATGGAAAGTCTCTTAAAAAAAATAAAATAATTCTCTCTCTCTCTCTCTCTTTTTTTTCTCTCTTTTCTTTATTTTTTTTCTTTGTCTTTTTTCCTTCTCTTTTAACTTTAAGCTTTGATTCCAAGGTCTTCAGTATCCAACTTCAAACCTGTAATACAAAGACACAACCAAAGAGACGTAAAAAGAACAAATGGAATAATAAAAAATAATAAAAAACTAAAAATTCTACCTAAGCACAAATCCGCGTCGGGCGCCAAAATGATTATAATTTTTTTGACGGGTTTATAGTAAATAGGATTCGTTTCAGACTTGTGAAGGAAATCGAATTTTTAGATTTAATAAAAATATATATACAAAAATATTAACAATGAGAGAGAGGTACTGGGACTAAGGATTTTGCCGAATTCACTACACATGGTTCATTCATATATTCTTTGACAATTAAAACTCAATAAAATTAACGTAGACTCTGATTTTGCCAAGATAGATTCTCAAAACATCGATTGTAAGTCCTAAGCATGATGTATCAAAACAACTAAGCTAAGCATACATCATCAAATTAAATAACAACCAATTAATTCAAATCATATTTCAATTTTAGATTAATGCAAAAGTCATAAAAAAGAATAAAATAAATTACCCCAAGGAATGAAATTCAGCCTCCTCCGTCGTCCCAGTGTTGGGTTTTAGCTCCTCATGATGAAAACACGCTCAAAATATAATTTTATAGCTCAAATGGTGTTTACAATGGAGAGAAAAGGAGAAAATGGTGTAAAACTGTAATCTGCGACTCACAAAAAGCGTCACAGAATGAACGATAAAAGACAAGTGCTGCTTCTGTTTAGACTGCACTGCGACCCACGGTTGTGCGTCTTAGACACTGTTGATAAACGACTGTCCTTGTGAGTCCGTTCTTCGTGTTCTTGGTGTTCTTCATCAGCAGCAGCAGCAGCAACAGAGTTTCATCAACTCTTGATTTATGCTTCTCTGGACCTCCTCTCGACCCCAAACTCTCGACACCCATTCTCTGTGATACCAGAAATCTATTTATACTCCTCAGCCTCATTTAATCACGCCATAACTCTAGATAATTCTCTCTTTACTCGGTTTAAAGAGAAAATATTTTTTGGATATTTTCTTCCTTTAATTAGCTCTCCACGCGCTGAAATGATGTATAAACACTCCAAACATGATCTTACACGCTGTAGAATTGATTCAACACTCTCCAAACACATGAGTACACGTCTAAATTTGATGTGATTGTGTGATATTCATTTCTTGAACGTGCTTCCTGATTTCTTGATTGCGATGATTCCATCCAATTATGATCGATCCTAACACCTAAAATGTCTTCCTCTATCCATATCACAAATACCCATTGAAAATCAGAGGTTTAATCGAACTCTAACCCCTCCAAAAATCGATCGACCCAACTGCCAGTGAGAAGAAATATTTTCCCGCCTTTTTCCAAAATTTGAATTATGAGAAGAAAAGTGTCCTCCCCCTAATCCTGTACGGGTGTCCCTTTATCAATTGGGGTGGAAATAATAATTTTGGGTGGAAATAGTAATTTTTTGGGTTCCTCCGGGACATTTCTGGGTGCCTACGGTACATTTCTGGGGTGCCTTTAGTAATTTTCGCTGGGGGTGTAAAACATTGCTTTTTGAGCCCATTTCGCCGCAAGGGCTTATTTCTCTAAAATTTCCTACAAGAACACAAAATAACACAATAAGTACTTAATCGAGTCTAACAATACAGAAAATTGAGAACAAAATAGACACATAAATACGTCTATTATCAAGGCACCCATAGCCACGATTTCTAGTATACGTCCCCGCGAGACACTGCTGGTCGTGATGCGGTGATTCCTAGCGCACATTCTCGACTAGATACTGTTGGTAACGTAGATTCTTTAGAGCGTAAAACGTGCCCAGCGGACTTATGAACCAGAACAGCCACAATTCCACCATGTCTTCGCGAGACACAACTGATTGTGATGCCATGATTCTTAGTATACATCATCGATGAGATACTGTTGGTCATGTAGGTTCTGTAGATGCGTAAAAACGTCCCCAACGGACTTATGACCTAGAGCAGAGACATACATGTCTCCCATAAGCACGACTCATCCTATTTGAGATCAAGGACTGATTCCTAATACATCATCGCGAGATACACTGGTCATGTCTACTCTAGGCGGTAGCGCCCCAAAAGCTAGCAACTGACTAATCCAAGATATTAACTAAATAAAGAGGAACTAAGAATCTAAATCAAATAATTAAAGATTCAATAAATAAATCTGCTTCAAAACTTAACCCAAAACTAGCCCCACTATGAGATATATAATACAAGAACTCCTCTCAAATGATACATATATAATAGTCATACGGTTTACAAATAGAATATACAACATAATAAACATAGCCTAAGTTAACCAACTAACAGACTCAACTCCTCGAAGCTTCCGATGCGCAACTCTGGCCTGTCTCTGAAACTGAAAGTGGGAAAGGGTGAGCAAATCATCCCTAAAAGGGGTGCCCAGTAGAAGTAATATTTAACTTTCAAGTAATTATTGGAATGATTTGGAAAACAATTCATGTTTTCCCAAAACACTAAAAGATAACCAATTCACGGAGGTAAACAATCATGTATATGGAACTAACTCCTTCTTCAAACAATGTATATATTGGTGTCGACAAATTCCTTACACACCTATTAGTTTATATTAGTGTATACCAATTCCTTACACACCTATTACGCATAAAAGTTCGAAAGTAAGTAGATATAAATGAAGGAGCATATCCTATATACCACAGATGGAAATTTTCATTTTCCAGATATTCAGATGGAAATTATTATTTTCCAAACAATTCATAAAGATAAACAAAGTATTACAATTCCTTTCCAAGCAATGGAAATATTAAAAGAATGAACAATACTTTCGCAACTTAAAATAAAACAATGTGTGGAATACACAATCAGACATGCGTGAATTTGTTAAATATAAACTTTTGTAAAAGAAAATAACGATAATCAAAAAAGAGTTAAATGTAAATTCCCACCTCTTTTGATGACAAGCCACGCCTACCTCGAGATCCATGATCCATTGGTTCATCCTTTGAATCGATCGTTGTTAATAACTAACTGTTAATTACACAAGAAGTCTAAGAATCTAGCCAAAATGGCTCGCACGAGAATCATACAAGTCGATCTAATGGTTCTAAGCCCATTTTTGACTTAAATCCTTTTCATTCTCTATCTGTAGCATAGCTAAGGTTTGATAATTGAATTGAATTGGTTCTATAATCCATTAGATAAGTCTTACGAATATCTACAACTTTGTAGAAGGAAGCGAAAGCCAATTCGGACCATAAGTGGTCCAATTCATTAAGATAGGAAAACTAACTCTAAACCTAAGTCCACTAATCTGACCCATTAACTCAAAGCCTGGTCCAACTGGATCAAATAACGGTCACTAATGGTCAGACTAACTGTCATAGGTCAACTAACGTTCAACTCAAGTTAACAGTCAAGGTCAAGTCAAGTCCAGGTCTAATCTCGTCAAAGGTTAACTCGGTCAATGTTCCACTGAGTCCAATAGGAAATCAGTGAGTCAACTTAGGATTTATTCAGTCAGATAGACTAAGTCAGAATATCTAATTTAGGCAAAAGGTTAAGTCAGCTAAGCTGACTGGAATTCATCCTAGCCCGCTGCACCTGCCAAAATACTCTGCTGCGCCACTAAGATGCAGTAACAACACTTAACATAAACTAAAACTCTACTACAACTTCATTACACGCCAAAACTCTAACCCCAGTTCATCTTTAATCATTTCCATAGCAATTCATTTATTTATTCTAAATAAACTTCAAACTTCATTTAAAAAATAAACTAAGATTACCTGCAATTGCAGCTTTAAGTCTTTCACAGCAATCACTAACTATAATCCTACAACTACCATCTCAGTTACACCTTCCCTTCCTGCAATTCTCAAACACATAAACAACACCACTATAACTGCAGGTCCACTCCAACTACAAACCAACTCCTGGCATTCAACTACACTACCACTTTCAATCATGTAACAATCCTAAACACTAACAACAGAATCACTTCTGCACATTCAAACAATCGCCACATCCATCTTAACCAATTCAGAACCACCAGTTCAATACTACCAACAAATCTGAATACCTGAAATCTCCTAACATTCATCTAAAACTTCAATTCATTCTAGACTCAGCTGTAATTCAACATCCAACTTCATAACTAGTTCTTTTCTTCAAGAACACTCTCATCTACTCATCATCTATTTAACAACCCTAACATCCACATTTAGAACTCATCACCATTATCAGCTGAGCAAACTCATCACATACCTACTGCCTCAATCTAAATTCAGCACCACTGTTACTACCTTAATCATTCTAACACCACCATACCCCATAATCACTACTTATATCTAGTGTATATTGATACAACTACAAATAATGAAGAAAACAATTCAGCAGCAAGCTGATTTTTCTCTGTAATACAGAGCCTAACTTTCAAGAAGAAAGCAAAAACTATTTCATTCATTGACTATATCGATTATAGATTGGTTCAATAAATACCCAATCGGGTTTTCAGATACTAACGGTCTTAGATACATCAATAAATGACAGAACTCGAGGAAAAGACTTAACCCTACTATTAAACATCTGCTAGTGCCGAGTCTACCCTTTTGTCCACTCAGTTAACCATGGCTCAGTGTGGCTCATGGTATGGATACATGACATTACTCCCCCCTTCAAAGATCCTTGTCCTGAAGGATAAAATTCGGAAATTGAGCTTTAATGTGAGAGAGGTCTTCCCAAGAAGCATCATCAACAGTGGAGTTGGACCAATAAATCAACAATTAAGGTACAGAGTGATTACCTTTAAGCGTAAGCCGAGTGTCTAGAACTTCCACTGGTTCAACCACATAGTGTCCTTGATCATCTACCACTAACAGCTGTGAAATAGTATAAGCTTTTAGCCCAATGTGCTGCTTAAGCTGTGAAACATCGAAGACAGGGTGAATGCGAATCCAACAGGAAGCTGTAATTTGTAGGCCACTTCCCCAATTCTTTGGATCACCTTAAATGGACCAAAGTATTTAGATGACAACTTGAAGTTCTTGTGAATAACTACTGATGACTGTCTGTAGGGATATAGTTTGAGAAAAACCAAATCGCCCACTGCAAATTCTCTGTCACTGCGCTTCTTGTCTTCAAAAAACTTCATCCTACTCTGAGCTTTAGCTAAATCATCTCTGAGAAGTTGAAGCATTTTATTTCTCTCTTGTAAATAAGACTCCACAGATTCTACTGAAGTTGAAGTAGGGACAGGAAATATAAGGTGAGGTGGTTGATAGCCATAGAGAGCTTGAAATGGAGACATCTTTAAGGAAGTATGATAGTTGGTGTTGAGCCACCATTCAGCCAAATGTAAGCATTGTGACCATTGCTTAGGGTGAGAACTGGTCATACATCTGAGATACTGCTCCACACAAGCATTGGTTCTCTCAGTTTGACCATCTGTTTGAGGATGGTAGGCAGTACTGAGTTTAAGAGTGGTTCCCAAGGACTTGAATAAAGATTGTCAAAATTGGCTGACAAATATCTTGTCTCTTTCACTAACAATGGAGCTAGTGAAGGAATTCTTTGGCTACAGTAATGGTTGTGAAGGGGTGGCTTAAAGAAAGAAAGTGGTTGTATTTAGTGAGTCAGTCAACAACAACTAGTATCACACTCTTGTGATTGGATAATGGCAGACCCTCAATGAAGTCCATGGATATGTCTTTCCATGCTCTCTCAGGTATAGGGAGTGGTTGGAGAAGTCCATTAGGGATGGAAGAACTACCCTTGTTACACTTACAAACCTCACAGGTTGCTACAAACTGCAGAACATCATTTTTCATCTTTGGCCAATAGAAATAGGATTTAGCCCTTTGGTAAGTGCTTAACATACCTGAGTGTCCACCAACTGCAGAAGAGTGTAGAGACTGAAGAATAGAGAGTCTGACATTGTTGGCTGAACCAATGTATAGTCTTCCTTTGAATCTTAGGATGCCTTGAGTGTAAGAAAATGGAGACTGTGCTGAGGAGACAAGTAGCTGAGATATGTGTTGTTGAGCAGTCCCATCATTCTCATAACTTGAGATAATATCCAGTGCCCACTGAGGTGTGATTTGAGAGATTGCATGACATTCAACATTGTAAGCTGGTAACCTGAAGAGAGCATCAGCTGCAGTATTGTCCATGCCTTTCTTGTATTTGATAATATAATCAAAACCCATGAGTTTAATGAGCCATTTTTGCTGAAGGGCAGTGGAAATCCTTTGATCCATTAGATATTTAAGACTTTGGTGGTCAGTGTGAATAAAAAACTGACTATGAGAAAGATAGTATTTCCATTTTTGAACTGCCATTGCAATAGCTAGGAATTCTTTTTCATAAGTGGATAGAGCTAAAGCTTGAGGGCCAGTAGCTTTACTGTAGAAGGAAATGGGTTTACCTTACTGCATCAAAATGGCTCCCGCTCCTCTAGCACATGCATCAGTCTCTAAGGGGAATTGCTTGGAGAAGTCAGGTAAAGCCAAAACTGAAGCTCTTGTCATTGCGACTTTAAGTTCAGTGAAGGCTGTATGAGCATCTGCAGTCCAATGAAAAGCATCTTTTTTGAGCATGTCAGTGAGGGGCTTGGGAATAGTACCATATCCTTGAATAAATATTCTATAATAGTCTGTTAAACCCACGATCCCTCTCAACTGCTTCAATGTAGAAGGTAGTGGATGCCAAGTTTGCATTGCTTCTATTTTTTCAGGGTCTGCAGCAACTCCCTAAGCTGTAATGAGATGGCCCAAGTAATCCAGCTGAGGTTGGCCAAAGACACACTTGGATAATTTTTCATATAATGAATGTTGTCTCAACACTGAGAAAGCTTGTTGGAGATGAGTAACATGTTCCTCCAAAGAAGAGCTATAGACCAAAATATCATCAAAAAATACCAGCACAAATTTGCTTAAAAATGGTTGAAAGATATCATTCATGAGGGCTTGAAAGGTGGATGGAGCATTAGTAAGACCAAATGGCATAAATCTAAACTCATAATGTCCATGATGAGTTTTGAATGCTGTTTTATACATGTCTGGGCCAAATAATCGAATCTGATGATATCCAGATCTTAAATCAATCTTAGAAAATATGATGGCACCCTTTAGTTCATCAAGCAATTCATCAATCAATGGAATAGGGAATTTTTATTTCACAGTCATGTCATTTAATTTCCTATAATCTACACAAAACCACCAAGTGCCATCTTTCTTTTTGACAAGGAGAATTGGAGAAGTAAAAGGGCTGTTGCTTTTTTGGATAAGTCCTGAATTCAGCATTTCTTGAACCATGTTTTCCAATACAGACTTTTGGATATATGGAAATCTATAAGGTCTTTGATAAGTGGGGCTAGAATGTGGTTTAAGAGGAATTTTATGGTCTAAAGCTCTGTGTAGTGGAAGTTGAGAGGGTTCAGCAAAAATGTCAGAGTAAGAGTCCACTAGGGGAGTGAGAAAGGGTGGTGTAGTTGGAGGAGGTGATGTGGAGATAACAAAGAATTGACCCAACAATGTAGGAACTTTACTCTTAACAAATTTCTTAAAAGCAGAAGCACTAATAAGACTTAGAGAAGGGTTAGAAGAGCTTCCTGAAGTGTGATGTGTTTGCCTTGATGCATGAATGAAATCTTGAGTTGAGAAAAATTGAAAGTGATGTCACCTAGCTGATGCTACCAATCATCTTCTAACACCATATCATAACCACCCAAAGGAAGGACCCTTAAATCAAATGAAAAATGGTTGGCCTTCATTTCCAAACCAAGTGTGTTACAGATGTCGTGGATGATGGTGCTGTCTCCATTAGCTACTGTGACTGTCATATGGCATCTGGGAGAAGCATGAATACCCAGCTGCTCTGTAAGTTTAAAATCAATGAAAGAATGTGTGCTCCCTGTGTCGATGAGAATCATAATAGGTTTCTTATGCAAGTGACCAGCAATGCGTATAGTATCATGAACTACATTCCCTGTCAAGGCATGCAATGATATCTCCATAGTGGAGTCACTAGGAGGAGGAGAATCAACTTGGTGGACTGCAGGTGAAATTGGATCTGACTCTTCCATATCCTCATCAGTGATAAGCATGAAAAGATGTTGAGTTTTACATTTATGGTCATGCCTATAAAATTCATCGCAATTATAACATAAGCCCTTATCTTTTCTTTTCTGCATTTGAGCATAAGTGAGGCGTCTGATTGGTGGTAATGTTTTATCAGGTGAATTTTTTGTAAGAGTGGTTGGATGTGTCACAATAGGTTGTGAAGAAGAACCATTAGAGTTTCCAAAAGTACTAGAAGGTGGTGGAATGGATAAAGGGGGTACAAATGGCTTGAAAAAGGATTTAAGTGGTTTAGGCATTTGGTGCAATGAAGCTTGCTGCATTCTGGCAAGGAAAAATGCCTCAGAAGTAGTCTCAGGTTTAAACATTTGTCCAACAATGCGTATTTCCTATTTTAAGCCGCTGATAAAACTCAAGGTATAGAAGGTCTCTGCTAGAGTCGTATTATTGGCTACCATGAACGTTTTACAATGTTCCCACTGGTCATAGTAGGCTTCAAAGGAAGTCGTTTGAGACAATTTGTTAAAGCTACCTACATAATTGTCTTGAGCGACATATTTATATCTAGCACATGTAAATGTATCCCAAGAAATAGATTCTTTACCCTGTTCATAGTTTAAAAACTATGGATCGACTAGTGGATCAAAATGAATAGCATCCATATCTACACGTTCTTCATCAGGAAACTTATGAAGATTAAAATAACGATTGCATTTAAGAACCCATCCACGAGGATTGACACCGGTAAAGCGAGGGAAATCAACTTTAGGGGTTCGAGTAAACTTACTATGCTCTTTGTGAGAGAAGCGGTGAATCACAGAACGAAATCCAGCTTGGTGGTCATCTGAATTTGAAGAATCTGTACCGGATTCCAAATCCTTAGATCGAGTGAAGCCGAGGAACTGAATGATGTCATGTATATCGGTTTTCATTGAATTGAAATCAGAATCTAATCGAGTAACACATTGGGATAAAGTACCAACAGAATCTGATGTTTGATTTACTGAAATAGCTAACTGAGCAACTGTTGTTGCTAGCTGATTGAGACCAGAATTAACACCGGCGAATGTAAGTTTTTCCTCCATGAAAACAGATCCAGGAAGGAAGGCTGATACCAATTGTAGTGTATATTGATACAACTACAAGGAATGAAGAAAACAATTCAGCAGCAAGCTGCTTTCTCTCTGTAATACAGAGCCTAACTTTCAAGAAGAAAGCAAAAACTATTTTATTCATTGACTATCTCGATTACAGATTGGTTCAATAAATACCCAATCTGGTTTTCAGACACTAACGGTCTTAGATACATTAATAAATGACAAGGAACTCGAGGACAAGACTTATCTGTATTATTAAACATCTGCTAGTGCTGAGTCTACCCTTGTGGCCACTCAGTTAACCATGGCTCGGTGTGGCTCATGGCATGGATACATGACATTATACTTCCATCCACAGTTTGTATAACTCACTCGACCAACTGAATCTATTTATAGTCTCAATTCTGTGAACAACATCCATTTCAGCTCAATCTACACAACCAGATTAATTTTAATTTCATCTTCAACATAAACTAATCCTTGTAGATAAAAATAAACCTAAACCACAAACATATACAGTTCCATTCCATATCAACCCAATTCTTAGCTTCATACACATTTATAAATACTCTACAATGAATATGAATAATCATTTCAAATCAGTTAAGTAAAACAATTACCTCAAAGCTTCTCTGAACTTGAATCAACACCACCAATTGATCAATACCCAAGTCAAATCCCCTTTAATAAACATCAATTTGTTTTTCTAATTCTTCTTTGAACTTCTTATGAAACCCTAGTTCTTAATTTGGGGAAGAACATAAACCCCAACTCTTTGATTCTTCGATTCATCTTCAGAACAACTGTAGAACTTTAATTAAACATCTACTCATAAATCTTCATCAATAATAGCTCCATAATTCATCTTATAAATCTTATATACATCAATCGGTTCTATAGAACCTAATTTTGATTAACAGTTGTTTGAGGGTGAAAACAGTTTCTGCTGATTTTGGTAATTTCGGGTGTGTGGGTAAGAAACGAGTCTAAACCATAAACAATGTACTGCAAGGGAGTAATTTGATTAGAGAGATCAATTTGTACAAATCCGGCCTAAACCAAGAAATGGTCGTTCCAGACTTGCTCCGGTCACAAAGTGAAGGAGAAGGGTTGGTCTTAGGGAGGGAAGCGAAGAGAGTGTTGAGACCAGAATAGTTGATTCTGGAAGAGTAGTTGTTTGATGACTTGTATCAGAAAGTAAAATGCTAGCAGATTGGGAAGCTAACAAGTGATTTCTGAGTGTAGTATGTTCCTGACCAAAACTTGTTTTTTGGTGGAAATAGGTGAGACCTATTTATACAAGTCAAAACGAAACGTACCCTGGTCTCGTAAGAAGTGGAAATGGTTTAGTAAATGGAAGAAAGCGGTAACGGGTAATTCCTGGAATTGATGTTTCCATAATGAAGGAAACTTTTCACCATTACTTCTTGTATTTACTAACCGCCTCACTCTTATGACACTTTCTTGTAACGGGCATAGTGTACGTCGCACGCTGTAAACCGCAAGACCAATACCCTGATGAGTATCCCCTAGTTTGTGACATGTTTAGATGTCTCGTGTGTTTTGTGTAGGATGTTGCTATTGTTTGGCAAGTTGATCTTGGGAGACTTGCCGGCTCGGTGGTGACCTTCGACGGTCGAGATTTTGCATCTTGAGAAGGAGGTTAGCCGTTGATTGTGGTTACCTTCCGTTGGTAGCCAGTGACGTGGCTACGGTGTTGGAATGGCTTGTGCATGCTCTTGGCGTGGCTTAATTAGGGTTTGATTTCTTGACCATAGAATTGGCATAGCTAAGTGTGCGCCGTGGCCAAAGAGTTGGCAGCGTAGCCAAAGGTTGCCACAAGTCGTTTGGTTTACTGGCGAGCTTGTACGACTGAGATTTGCATCTCAGAAGGAAGGATAGACGTTAATTGTTGCAACCTTCCGTTTGGCAGCCAGCGGCATGGAGGCATGGCCGACATGGCTTTGGAGTCGCCACATTAGGTCTTTGGCACCGTGGCCAAATTAGGGTTTTGGCACCGTGGCCAAGAGTTGGCACCGCCAAGAGATTGCCACAAGTCGTTTGGTGGCAAGTTTGTACGGCTGAGATTTGCATCTCAGAGGGAAGGGTAGCCGTTGTTGCAACCCTTCGTTTGGTAGCCTGCGGCATGGAGGCATGCCAACATGGCTTTGGCATGGTTTAGGCGCGGCCAAGCTAGGATTTTGGCATAGTTTTAGGCGCGACCAAAATTAGGATTTGGCATTGGGCCAAAAGTTGCCACGCATTTGGTGGCGAACTTGGACGGCTGAGATTTGCATCTCAGAAGGAAGGGTGGCCGTTGATTATTGCAACCCTTCGTTTGGCAGCCAGCGGCAAGGCCGGCATGGATTTGGCGTGGTTTAGGTGTGGCCAAGCTAGGATTTTGACATAGTTTTAGGAGCGACCAAAATTAGGGTTTTGGCATAGTTTAGGCGTGGCCAAAATTAGGGCTTGGCATTGGGCCAAAAGTTGCCACGCGTTTGGTGGCGAACTTGGACGGCTGAGATTTGCATCTCAGAAAGAAGGGTGGTCGTTGATTGTTGCAACCCTTCGCTTGGCAGTCATCGGCATGGAGGCATGGCCGGCGTGGTTTTGGTTCGGAGGTGTGGCTGGCATGGCATGCCATTGGCACTATGGTACGACTGGCATGGTTGGTACGCCTTTGATGCGGAGATGTGGCTGGCATGGCATGCCATTGGCACGGTCGTGCGTCTGGCATGGTTGGCATGCCTTTGGCGCGAAGATGTGGTTGGCATGGCATGACATTGGAACGATGGTGCGGCTGGCATGGTTGGCATGCCTTTGGCGCGAAGATGTGGCTGGCATGGCATGCCATTGGCACGATGGTGCGGCTGACATGGTTGGCATGTCTTTTTACGCGGAGATGTGGCTGGCATGGCATGCCATTGACACATTGGTGCGGCTGGCATGGTTGGTATGCCTTTGACGCGGAGATGTGGCTGGCATGGCATGCCATTGGCACGGTGGTGCGGCTGGCATGGTTGGCATGCCTTTGGCGCGGAGATGTGGCTTGCATGGCATGCCATTGGCACGGTGGTGCGGCTGGCATGTGTAGAGATGATGCCAGTCAGTACCGAGGGCTCTGCCGTGGAGCATGCCATTTACATAAAAAAAAGGTACCCCGGTAATTTTACGCAGACATGTTGAATGGTTTAATAAATATTCTAGTGGCGACATTATTACTCAAGTGTGGCGTCACTGTTTGACTAAGGTTTTACGATTTTTACCCTAAACTAAAAACAACCATCAACATTAAGTCCCCTGCTTAGCTCATAACATGGGCATTGTTGCGAGGTAAGCATAAGATGGTGACAGACAAAAATCTAAATGGAAAGTCATGAAGATATGGTCAGAAAGATCCGAATAACCTTTTCGGGAGATAAAGAGAATCCATGACTCTTTCGTTGGCTGTTTTTGTGCAAATTCGATTCGTGGTGCTTCCGTCTATGAAGAAAAATGGCAGAGGTGGTTGTTGGCTGGGATGCAGACTGTTGGCATTGGATCGTCTTAGAATGATCCGTTAGCATTGATCGGCTTGGGATGGAGCTGTTAGCAGTGGATCGGCTTGGGATGGAGCCGTTAGCATTGGATTGGCTTGGGATGGGCGTTGGCTTGGCGTGGGCGTTGACCTAACATGGCGCTGGGAAGCACTTGCTAGCGCAGCTTGGTTGCCTTCTTCCATGCGTGGCTCAGATATGGAATCCTCATTCAAAACTCCAAGGTGTTACGCCCTCGTGTTTTTTCTTTTGTTCACTTTTCATTAGGGTTTTGACAAGAGGTTTCGTTTGAGGATGATTTTCCGGCCGTTATATAGTCCCATGTTATCTGCTCGTCCTCCGTTTCCCTTTCTTCCTTTAGGTTTTCCGTAGTATTTATGCCGGTGAAGCTGCATCGTCTTTCCCGTTTCAAGACAAAGGTTTCCTCCTGTCGAGTCCATATTTCTTTTATCATGTCAATCAGAAGTGAATCCTCCTCGAGCCAGCTAGATTCTTTAGTCAAGCGCGTGAGGCCTGACTCTCGCAACAATTGTCCTACCCGGATCATCCGAGTCAAGCAGATTATACCGGTATGTTTCCATTGATCAAAAGACGCTTCATTATTTGCTGATGAATGACAAAAGATTTTCTTCTATGCAGTGATATCCTGTTGGAGCATGCGTGACTGTCGTTGATGAGAATGACTTGGTTGCTCCCTTTCCTTCAAGTCCGATCCTGCCAACCGCTGCAGATCTGGAAAACGCTGATTTAGGAATTTCTTGTCATGAGTATCCCAATGCAGGTTTGTCGTTCGGAATCCGCATGAAGTGTTTATCTTCTAACTACCAGAACGTTGGTGGGTTTCTAGTGCGGAAGGAATTCATGACTCTTTACACAAAAATATGGAAAAGATACAGCCACATCGCTACCAGAAGCGTGGTGCAACATTGCTCGTCTGCCTTGGTTTCCACAGTGAACTGTCTCTTTCTTATGGTCGCTTAAATGGAAAGTATATCCATCCGTGTCGTCGTGGAACCAACTATTCAAAAGAGGGAGATCATGGTGTCTACCTGTGAGTCCCTGAAGTTCAACGTGAGTTGGTTGTGGCATCGCCTTGACATTGTGAAGGTCGACAGAGCCGGTATTCTTGATGATGTCGTTCCTGCTGCAAAGGTTATTTTGGAAGAGGAGAAGGCTTTGGCCATGGAGTCACAGAAGGTGGAAGAGTCAATCCAGAACTTGAAGAGTAGGACTGAAAGGTATCAAAACCGGTTGAAGATGATGCTTTCTAGGAACTACAATATGTTGGATGGGCTTTTCTGATTTATGTAGTTGCGAGATGTTTGGTTTCTTTTTGGGTCTCGAGCGTGTATTTTTCTTTCCTTTTTTTTGTATCGTTTTTTTGAAGAAATAAGAGAATTTTATTGATTTGCTTCAAATAAAAAAAAGAAAAAAAACTTGGTAACTGAGATGTGAAAGGAAGCGGAAAGATGCCTGCCAGCCGTGCTATGATATGGCGAGGTGTGAGGAGACGGTCAGGCGTAGTATGCCTTGAGCCATTTTCCGTTGATGACTGCTTCCAGTTTTCCTCCGTATTCTTTAATGACTTTGTAGTACCTACTGTTGTATGCTTTCGTGACTATATAAGGCCCTTCCCATTTCGGGGAGAATTTTGGTGCAGACGCGTCTTGCTGGATGTGTTTGGCAGTCTTCAGTACCAAATCTCCTATTTGAAAAACCCGAGGCTTCACGGATTTGTTACATGCTCTGGAAACTCTATTTTTGTACGCCTGCGCGTGTTCATCCACTCTGGATCTTCTGGAATCCACAGTGTCCAACTCTGCTATCCTGGCGCTCAATGCTTCGGCTTCATTCCATCGAAATCTGCTTTCTTTGGCAATCCTAGCTGATGGGATTTTGACTTCTGATAGGAGGATGGCGTCCGCACCGTAGGCGAGGGAGTAGAGAGAGGCGCCAGTAAAACTTCTTGGTGATGTCCGATACACCCAAAATGCGATTAGTAATTGTTTGTGCCATGTCCGAGGATTATCATGCACTGTTCGATTGAGGATTCAGATCAAAGTTTTGTTAGTGCTTTCCACCTGTCCGTTTCCTTGGGGATAATATACGGTGGAGAAAACTTGCTTAATTCCATATTCTTCGAGTAATTTCCGTACTTGTTTGTTGGCAAAAGGAGTGCCATTGTCGGTGATGGTATGTTTAGGAACGCCAAATCGGCAGATGATGTACTCCTTAATGAACGCTGCGATTGTGGATCTCGTAGTTCCTTGCAAAGGTATGGCTTTGACCTATTTGGTGAAATACTCGGTCGTCGTTATCATGTACTCGTGCTGTTTTGAAGACGGCGGGTTGATCTTTCCAATAATGTCGAGTCCCCCGCTATAAAAGAGCCACAGACTGCTTATTGAGTGCAGAGGAGTCGACGGTACATGGATAAGGTTTCCATGGATTTGACATTTTTTGCATTTCTGAACAAAATCAGCTGCATCATCCTCCATGGTTGGCCAGTAGTATTTCTCGTGTATCTGAAGAAATAATTTCCATTTTTCTTGGTGTTCGCCTTCGTGCATTTCTTTCAGCATGTCCGGGATTTCTGCCTCGTTCAAACACCGTATCAAACTTCCTCCAAAGCTTTTACGATATAAGATTCCTTTATGGAATACGAATCTCTTGGACCTTTGTTTTATCTTGACTGCGTCCTTCTTATTGGTGGGGAGCACGCCGTTGCGAAGGTAACGGATGTATGGCTCCTGCCAGTCCCCGCGCGTGGATAATATTGAAGACTTCCGATTGATGCAGCGGCGCTTGACAATTGGAACAGGTTACTTGAAGCAATCGAGATTGAGCCTCCATTTCTGGCCAGTAGTAGCCAAGGCGTTGCAAACGGCGATAGAGTGTTACCACTAGTTTTAGCCCGGAAATTTCACTATGGACACGGTTAAGTTGTTGTTGCGCCTCTTCCTCTCCGAGGCATCTTGACAAGGAACCGTCCGGGTTCCGATGGTACAACACTCCTCGGAGCATGAAGAAATTTCGTAAAGTTTTGAGACTGACCTTTCCATGGGAAAGCGAGCTGTTAAGCTCTTGGATAATCGGTGTTCTCCTGTCGTCGGCTTCAGCCTCCTCGGGTTGTGAAATCTACGTTGAAGCCACGGTTCATCTTTTCACTGTAATTTAATAGCTTTTGTGCCTCGAATTGCAGTTTTGATGCTAATGTGGCTAGACAATCAGCATGTTTGTTGCCGCTGCGGCCAACATGCGTTATGGTCGCGTCGGCGAAGTAATTTAGTAGCTTTTGTGCCTCGGATCTATACGGGGCAAATGTTACTTCCTTCAGTGTGTATACTCCATTCACCTAGTTTATGATTAGTTTAAAATCACCTCTTATTTCCAGACGCGTGGCTCCAGCTTGTTTAGCTAATGACAGTACGATGAGAAAGGATTCGTATTCTGCTGAATTGTTGGTGCAAGGTAAGTCTAGCTTGAAGGAGTGTGAGAAGACTTCACCGGCCAGGGATACTAGGACCACACCTGCTCATCCGGTACCGTTGTTAGGGGTGGCGGAGCCGTCGAAAAATAGTATCCACGTTTCTTCTTTGATGAAAGAGATTTCCGGAAAATCTCCAGGGAGGTCCTCGAATGCTGCTAGTAAATCTGCAACTGCTTGCCCTTTGATAGATCTCGGGAAAGCGCATGTTATGTCAAATTCTGACATTTGGAAGAGCCATTTGGCTGACCTTCCTATCAGAGTCGGTTTTGAGAGGAGGAACTTCACAGGATCAGACTTAGATATCAGCACCACTTTGTTGGAAAGCAGGTAATGTCTGAATTTCTGGATGGAGTGAATCAGGGCCAAGCACGCTTTTTCTGCTTTGGGATATCTGAGTTCGGCATCGCTTAAAGTCCGACTGAAGTAGTATATGGTATGTTCAATCCCTTCGTCATCCTCTTGGGCGAGGAGAGCTCCGACGGCAGTATCACTGAAAGCAGTGTAGAGGCACAATGATCTTCCATGTATGGGAGACTTCATGATGGCTGGGGAAGACAATATTTTCTGAATCTTCTGAAACGCCTCCTGTTATAACGGGGTCCAGACAAAGCTCGCTCCTTTATTCAGCAAGGGTATAAACGAAGCAACAAGATGAGCTAATCCCGGTATAAAGAGGCGAATGTAGTTTATTTTACCCATGAAACTATGGAGTTCTTTCACAGTTCACGGTGGTGGCATTGTGAGGATGGCTTGGGTTTTGACCGGGTCGACTTTAATTCCCTCGGCGGTTACCTGTAAACCTAGGAACTTGCCCGAAGAGACACCAAAAGTACACTTTAATGGATTCATCTTCAGTTTGTACTCGCGACACCTTTCAAACACTTGCCGTAGAATCTCCATATGGGCCACCCGATTTTTTGATTTAACCACTATGTCATCTACATAATCTTCAACATGCTTGTGCATCATGTCGTGAAAAATGGTAGTCATGGCGCGTTGGTAAGTGGCGCCAGCATTTTTCAAACCGAAGGGCATCACAGTATAGTAAAAGTTTCTGAGAGGAGTTCGAAAAGCCGTCTTACTTGCGTCGTGTTCGTACATCTTTATTTGATTGTAGTCGCTGTACCCGTCCATGAAAGAGAACATACCGTGTCCACTGGTGGCGTCTACCAGCATGTCAATGTTAGGAAGTGGGAAATCATCTTTAGGGAAACACTTGTTCAGATCCCTAAAATCGACGCAACACCTGATTTGGCCATTCTTCTTTTTTACCGGAACTACGTTGGCCAAACACGTAGGATGGTGAATGGGTTTGATGAAACCAACGGTCAGTAGCTTCTGAATCTCCATCTTGATCTGTTCTTCCATGTCGTGCATGAACTGTCTCAGGGTTTGTTTAACTGGTTTGGATCCGGGTATTATGTGTAGATGGTGAGTGACCAGCTTCTCGTACAAGATAGGAATTTCCTCGTATGTCCATATGAATACGTCTTGATATTCTTTGAGAAGGACTACCAGCTTCGCGCGTTCGTCGGCGCACAGAGTCGAGCTGATTGAGATGGGTCGCGGAGATTCCTTGCTCCCGATGTTGACAACTTCAAGTTCATCCGTGGTAGAGTTGGTCCCGTCCTGTAGTTACTGTGGTGCATCCGACACTTCCTCTTGTGGATGGTCGTTGTGATTGCATTCTATTGGGCGGAGAGACTGGGTGGTAGTCTCCCCTGTTAATTTCTAACAACGACGCTGATATACAGTTTTCCCTTTTTCATCATGACTCGTTATAAAAGACCGCTCTGGTTTGGTATGGGAGCGAGCCAAACTTTGGCTTAGCAGGGGAAGACTGGTGTGCTTCCATTTATAAGAGATGATGTGAGATCGGGTTTCTCCATGAAACGACGCGAGCCTATCGCTCTCTTCAATTGACGCCCACTTCGGTAGTGGAGTGTGGTGAGTCTTGCCTGTCGGGTCCCGCGAACTCTTCATTGGTTCAAACATATCCATGCCACAGATTGGCGCGCAAGGGGATAATGACGCGGTGATGTGGATGACTTCTCCGTTTAGCATAGCTTTCAGACACTGGTGATATGTCGAAGGAATGATTCTGTTGTCATGGAGCCACGGCCTTCCCAGTATCATGCGGTAATCTGGATCTTTCTCGATTACCTCAAACTTCACCTTTAACTGGACCGGTCCTACCGATAAATTCAGGTTGATGTATCCATACGTGCTGGTTTGGTTGCCTTCGAAATCTGTCATCGTAGTAGGTTGTTGCACGACCTCGCTTGGACGCACCTTGGATGTTCTGAGCGTTCTGAGAGTAATAACATTGGAGGACGCTCCTGTGTCGATAAGGGCCCTCTTGAACTCCACATCCTTGATACGAGCTGTGACGTGTAAAGCCCGGTTATGTCCCTCTTCTGCCATCATATCGTCGTCGGTGAACATGATATTATTGATGGACATCTCCGGTATTCTTGAAGTTTCCAAGCGTGAAGGAACCAGAGATGCGTTTAATGTTATTTGATTGATGGCAGTAAACGTCTCCATTCGTTGATCTTTCGAAAAGTGTAGGAGTTCACATAAATTTTCTACCAACGAGGCAACCTCCTGGCCTACTGGTTTCCGGTTGGTGGTGAAACCGTTGACCTGAGAGTGATCGTCCGGGACGTCAATCCCCAGCCTTGGAGTTTCCGGGTCGTGTGAGCCACCCGAATCCGATGTCAATATGATAAGGAAGTCGAGTATGTTGTTAATCACTTCCTTCATCAGGTCCATGTACCTGGTGTGGATCTCCTGAACTCGTGCCAACTCGGCCAACCTTGGGATTTCCTTATCGGCTGCTCCAGTGGATGCCGTGTTAGGAGAGGAGACATCGCCATTTGCCAGAGTTTGAGAGGAATTTGGGATCGTGGATTCAGTTCTAAAATCGACCATCTTCCTGAGTTGAAGTTGAAAAGTGAAATTGGAAATCGATATTGTAACCGAGAGATTCATCTCCCACTGTGTTCGCCAATTGTTTGAGGGTGAAAACAGTTTCTGCTGATTTTGGTAATTTCGGGTGTGTGGGTGAGAAACGAGTATAAAACCTAAACAATGTACTGCAAGGGAGTACTTTGATTCGAGATATCAATCTGTGCAAATCCGGCCTAAACCAAGAAATGGTCGTTCCAGACTTGTTTCGGTCACAAAGTGAAGGAGAAGGGTTGGTCTTAGGGAGGGAAGCGAAGAGAGTGGTTGAGACCAGAATAGTTGATTCTGGAAGAGTAGTTGTTTGATGACTTGTATCAGAAAGTGAAACGCTAGCAGATTGGGAAGCTAACAAGTGATTTCTGAGTGTGGTATGCTCCTGACCAAAACTTGTCCTTTGGTGGAAATAGGTGAGACCTATTTATACAAGTCGCAATGAAACATACCCTGGTCTCGTAAGAAGTGGAAACGGTTGAGTAAATGGAAGAAACAGGTAACGGGTAACACCTGGAATTGATGTTTCCATAATGAAGGAAACGTTTCACCATTACTTCTTATATTTACTAACCGCCTCACTCTTACGACACTTTCTTGTAACGAGCGTAGTGTACGCCGCACGCTGTAAACCGCCAGACCAATACATCGATGAGTAACCCCCAGTTTGTGACATGTTTTGATGTCTCGTGTGTTTTGTGTAGCATGTTGTTATTGTTTGGTAAGTTGAGCTTGGGAGACTTTCCGGCTCGGTGGTGACCTTCGACAGTCGAGATTTGCATCTTGAGAGGGACGTTAGCCGTTGATTGTGGTTACCTTCCGTTGGTAGCCAGTGGCGTGGCCACGGTGCTGGCATGGCTTGCGCATGCTCTTGGCGTGGCTTAATTAGGGTTTGGTGCCGTGATCATATAATTTGCATATCTAAGTGTGCGTCGTGGCCAAAGAGTTGGCAGTGTAGCCAAAGGTTTCCACAAGTCGTTTGGTTTAGTGGCGAGCTTGTACGACTGAGATTTGCATCTCCGAAGGAAGGATAGTCGTTGATTGTTGCAACCTTCCGTTTGGCAGCCAGCGGCATGTAGGCATGGGCGACATGGCTTTGGCGTGGACATATTAGGGCTTTGGCACCATTGCCAAATTAGGGTTTTGGCACCGTGGACAAGAGTTGGCACCGTAGCCAAGAGATTGCCACAATTAGTTTGGTGGAAAGTTTGTACGGCTGAGATTTACATCTAAGAGGGAAGGGTAGTCGTTGATTGTTGCAACCCTCCGTTTGGTATCCAGCGACATGGAGGCATGGCCAGCGTGGCTTTGGCATGGTTTAGGCGCGACCAACCTAGGATTTTGGCATAGTTTTAGGCACGACCAAAATTAAGGTTTGGCATTAGGCCAAAAGTTGCCACGCGTTTGGTGGCAAACTTGGATGGCTGAGATTTGCATCTCAGAGGGAAGGGTGGCCGTTGATTGTTGCAACCCTTCGTTTGGCATCCAGCGGCATGGTCGGCATGACTTTGGCGTGGTTTAGGTGCGACCAAGCTAGGATTTCGGCATAGTTTTAGGCGCAACCAAAATTAGGGTTTTGGCATAGTTTAGGTGCAGCCAAAATTAGGGCTTGGTAGGCCAAAAGTTGCCACGCGTTTGGTGGCGAACTTGGACGGCTGATATTTGCATCTCAGAAGGAAGGATGGTAGTTTATTGTTGCAACCCTTCGCTTGGCAGACATCGGCATGGAGGCATGGCCGGCGTGGCTTTGGTGCGGAGGTGTGGCCGGCATGACATGCCATTGGCACTATGGTGCGGCTGGCATGGTTGGTATGCCTTTGGCGCGGAGATGTGGCTGGCATGGCATGCCATTGGCACAGTGGTACGGCTGGCATGGTTGGCATGCCTTTGGCGCGGAGATGTGGCTGGCATGGCATGCCATTGGCACGGTGGTGCGTCTGGCATGGTTGTCATGCCTTTGGCGCGGAGATGTGTCTGGCATGGCATTCCATTGGCACGGTGGTGCGACTGGCATGGTTGGCATGCCTTTGGCGCGGAGATGTGGTTGGCATGGCATGCTATTGGCACGATGGTGCGGCTGGCATGGTTGGCATGCCTTTGGCGCGGAGATGTGGCTGGAATGGCATGCCATTGGCACGGTGGTGCTTCTGGCATGGTTGGCATGCCTTTTTACGCGGAGATGTGGTTGGCATGGTTGAGATGTGGCTGGAGTGGCATGCCATTGGCACGGTGGTGCGGCTGGCATGTGTAGAGATGATGCCAGTCAGTACCGAGGGCTCTTCCGTGGAGCATGACATTTACATAAAAAAAAGGTACCCAGGTAATTTTACGCAGACATGTTGAACGGTTTAATAAATGTTCTAGTGGCGACATTATTACTCAAGTGTGACGTCACTGTTTAACTAAGGTTTTACGATTTTCACCCTAAACTAAAAACCACCATCAACAACAACATCAGGTTCTTTTTCCCGAACTCGATAAACATTAACACAACCACAAAACCGTCAATCCTTAACATAACTCCTGCGATGGTCGACCTCACGTACCCAATAATTTCTCAGAATTGCCGGAAAAGAAAAAAAGAGAAGAGCAGAAGAAGAATGAATAAGAAGAAAGAAAATAACAAACCGAGTTTATCTTCTCGAGTGAGAGATAAGGCTGACGAGAATTACCGAGGAACCCAAGAATTGGATAAGGGTTGCCAAGGCGGCTAAACTGCAAAATGACTATTTTGCCCTTCTCACAAAACTGATGATATCTTCTTCATCCGATATCCGATTGACGCGTTCGATAGTCCATCTTGCATAAATTTTCGAGACCTATCTAACGATATTAGTTTCGTATTTAAATCGTTGTTAGATTAATGTTTATTAATTAACGTTCGTGTTAAACTAATCGAGTTATTAGCGGTTAATACGTCTCTTGACTAGTCTAATAGCGTTGACGAGCTTGAGGGTCATTACATAGGCTCTGACTCAACTTACCGAGGCTTCATAATAATTCCTAGGACCTTCCCATGAGATACGATGGTTATTCTGCCCCTGGGCCCTTTCGACAGACTTCTAGAACATCCTTCTGAGATACACTGGTCATGTCGGCCCCATAAATACGGACACAATTGATTCCTATCATATCTCTACAAGATACGCTAGTCAAACACAAGTGAGCCGAAGTCTCGCAGAGACATTATCAGGCGTGCGAGCCTTCTTTTCCCTCCCAAACATATCCCAGCTAACTTCTGAGAGATTTCATCGTTTTGGCCAAGTCTTGAAAGGACTCCATCCCGTTGGCCAAATCTCTGACGGTCTCAAACCCGTCAACTAAATATCAAACGGTCTCAAACCCGTCATCTAAATATCAGAAGGTCTCAAACCCGTCAGCCAAATCTCTGACGACCTCAAATGCGTAAGCCAAATCTCAGACAGTTCCATACTTGTCAGCCAAATATCATACGGCTCCAGATGCGTCATCCAAATTTCAGACAGCTCCTGACATATCAGCCAAATCTCAGACAGCTCCAGACGCATCGGCCAAATCTCATAGAGCCTCAGTTGCGTAGGCTAAATCTCAGGTGGCCTCATCTGAGTTGATCCATCTTGTCAGAAGATTCTTATGCAGGTACAAGACTTAGGCACAAGCCTCATCTAGACCTCAGGCCTCTTTCTCAGCGTCTCAAACACACTCACGACTTGTAAATTGGGTTTGAACTGTACACGTTTATCGAAAAACGTGGATAACTTCTCTTGAGCTCCACATTCTCAACAAAGGGACCCACAAGCAATAATATGGTCTCCACGTGACATATGTGACCGGCCATAGAGAGAGGGATCTAAACCTCAGCTCCTATGGTACTCTGCACACGATTTCTGAGGCATTCCATGCATTTTCACGTGACTCATCCTAGTCATTCTCACGAATTAGAGAAATCTCTCTATCTTGGACAACTCTGCTAAATAGAATATTTCTCTCTCTCAACACATCATCACAAAGGCTGAGTCAACTTCACACAAATGAGGGGATATCAATTAGGGTATTGGTCTGGTGGTTCAGGCACATGTGAGAAATAATCGGCCTATTTCTCACCACGTAAGAGAGTAATTGCGGTGGAATAATGAGATAAACTCAACCTAGTTTATCTCTATCTGTTCCTGAGGAGACGTGAGAATGGCTCTGTACGGCACGACAAGCAATCCTTATCTTCACCGACATGATATTAGAGAATTATGTTATAAATAGGTCCTCTATTTATCCAAACTAACATCAACTTTCTCATAAGCTCTCGAAGCAATTACAAGCTCTATGATCTCTCTCTTCATCTGCTTCCCTGTGACTGAAGCAGCCTTTGAACGACCACTGTGCATGGTTTAGGCGAAGACTATTGTTCGTGCTCAACCTCCCGTAATTCACTTTCAAAACCCTAGAATCCCACTTTAGCCTCTCACTGATTTTAGGTAACTACATTTAGGTGACATTTTGGTGAAATTTGGATAAGGATAAAAAGTGTCACTCTCATGGGAGAAATCGGTGAAAACAATTAGAATCATCCATTTTACCAAGGAAGAAGTCTAGAAGAGATTCGTACTTTTGTACCCAAAATCACCAACACCATTTATTCGGCGATCAAGGTAATACAAAGAAATTGAAGATGTAAAATAAAATCTTCGCATATTATAAACCGTAAATTCTCAAATTAACGGTTAAGAAAACGGGTTAATGACTGTAGGTTTTAATAAAGGAAGGTGTTGTGACGTTCATGGTACCCGGTGATAGAATTTTTCATGGAATAGAGATGTAATGAAAGGGTTTCTGTATATTGCAAGATAAAGAAGGAATACAGACTCGATACACTTATACAGGATTACAGACGACAAATAAGGTAACAGAATACAACGCAGTAACTACAGGATAATTATACAATATATGCAAGTTATGGGATATCGTAACATGAAAGATACGATATATTTTAACACCCCCCCTCAAACTCAAGACGGTGCACAACACATCTTGAGTTTGTTAACCAGAAAACGAATGCGAGGAGAAGGTAGAGACTTGGTAAAGAGGTCTGCAAGATGTAACTCAGAAGACACATGAGGTAGTGCAATAGTCTGATGCTTGTAATGATGACGAACAAAATGGAAGTCTATTTCAATATATTTTGTGCGTTCATGAAAGACATCATTATGATCTATCTGAATAGCAGCCTTGTTATCACTGTAGAGAGGAGTGGGATCTGTCAGATGAACTCCCAAGTCACCCAAAAGCCATCTTATCCACATAATCTCAGAGGTAGTATGAGCTAAATCTCTATACTCGGCTTCTGCACTAGAGCGTGACACAACAGATTGTTTCTTGCTATGCCAGGAAATGAGAGAATTACCAAGAAATATACAATACCCAGTTGTTGGTCGTCTGTCAGTTATATCTCCTGCCCAATCTGAGTCAGAGTACGCACGAAGATGAAGATCAGAAGCAGATGACAAATATAACCCTTGATACAAGGTACATTTGATATATCGTAAAATCCGAAGAACAGCAGCATAATGTGGTGACCGCGGAGCAGACATGAATTGACTAACAACATGTACTGCGTATCTGATGTCTGGTCTGGTAATAGTTAGACAGTTTAGACTTCCTACTAGCTGCCTGTAAAGAGTAAGATTTGAAAGAGCTTTGCCTTCGACGGAATTGAGATTGACATTTAATTCAAGTGGTGTGTCTGCAGTCTTACAATCAGTTAAACCAGCACGATGCAAAATTTCAGATGCATACTTGACTTGTGAGATGAAAAATCCTTCAGAAGAGTTGCCAACTTCTACCCCAAGAAAATATCGCAATAAACCAAGATCTTTCATTTCAAAACAAGAGTGGAGATAAGATTTAAGAGCTTGAATACCTTCTAGGTCACTTCCTGTGATAATCATATCATCAACATAGAGTAAAAGAAGAATCATACCCTTACTAGTTGATCGAAAAAACATAGCTGAGTCGTAAGGACTTTAAGTGAAACCATACTTAAGAATTGCAGTTGAAAAATTTTCAAACCAAGCACGAGGAGCTTGCTTCAGTCCATACAAAGCCTTGCGAAACTTACAGACCTGATTTGGAGCATGTTCTAAGCTAGGAGGTGGTCTCATATAAACTTCTACTTTAAGATCACCGTGAAGAAACACATTTTTAACATCCATTTGGTGTAGGTTCCATTTGAGAGTAGCAGCAACATCGAGCAATGTACGAACTGTAGTCATTCGTGCAACCGGAGCAAAAGTTTCTTCATAATCAATACCATACTCTTGTGTATAACCCTGTGCAACTATACGATATTTTCGACGATCTAATGTGCCATCTGATTTAGTCATTACCTTGTAAGCCCATCTACTTCCCACAACAGATTTACCAGGAGGCAGATCAACCATATCCCATGTGCCATCCCTTTGATGAGATGTTAGTTCTTCTCCCATCGAGTCTTGCCAGTATGGCAGTACTGCAGCTTCCCTGTAGTTTTTAGGTTCATGTTCTGCTAAGATAGTTATTAACGAACATTGATAGTCAGAGTACTTAGATGGAGGTCGCCGTGTTCGTGGAGGCAGTTGAGCAGTTTCATGTGCAGGATCCCCATGTTGAGTTGTTGTATTGGAATCTTTCATAGAGTGGTCAATGGATGCTTCTGTGGATTCAACAGATGTAGGTTTAAAGACATTGTTATCAGGGGTACTAGGAGAAGTCGAGACAGATAGAAACTCATCATCGAATGGATCTAAATATGAAAATGTTTCTAGAGAAGAAGTTTTACTACTAGGAAGGGACCAAAAAGGTATCTTTTCTCAGAAGGTAACATGATGAGAAATTTTTAATCTCCTACTTTCTGGATCGTAACATCTATACCCTTTCTGCTCTATGCCATAACCGAGAAACACATAGATAGTGTTCTTTTTACCAAGTTGGTTGCATTCTATTTCAGAAAGTAGGACAAAACATGTGGAACCAAACACACACAGCTCAGAGTAATCTGGTTTCTTACTATATAGTCATTCATATGGAGATATACCACCTATAACAGCAGTAGGAACTCGATTAATAGTGTATACAACAGTGAAAACATATTCTCCCCAAAAATGAGAGGGAACAAAGGAAGAGAGAAGTTGTGTCCTAGATGTTTCTATGATATGGCGATGTTTACGTTCTGCGAAACCATTCTGTTATGATGTCTCAATGAAAGATAATTGAAGTAGAGTACCCTCAGATTTTAAAAACTCTTTAAAAGGAGTGGATATGTATTCACCTCCCCGATCTGCTCGAAATATTTTAATGGATTTTTCGAATTGGGTTTTGATCATGTTGGAAAACTCAGTGTAAATCCTTAAGAACTATGATCTGGATTTAAAAAGATACACCCATGTATAAAGAGTGTAATCATCAATGAAAATAACATAATATAAAGCTCCCCCTTTTGAACAAATATGAGACTTTCCCCAGACATCAGAATGAATGAGATCAAAAGGTGCAGAAGAAATGGTAGTAATGTTGTTAAAAGTAAGAGCTGGTTGGTTACCCATCTTACAAGCAATACACTAAGGCTCTTTGTCTAAAGGAACAAAACCTAGCAGTCCTTTACTAATCATATAGGAGAGACGAGAAAAAAAGACATGACCAAGCTTAGAGTGCCAAGAAATAAACGGAGAAACTATGGACGGTAAAGTAGAAGCTAGAACAGCAACAAGTTTATTGTTGAATTGAGGAATAGCTAGAGACTCCAGGAGGTAAAGACGACCAACTCTACGGCCTATCCCAATAAGCCTCTCTGTTTTGGGATCCTGTATAACACAACCATGAGATGAAAAGAAGATATTAAAACCCTTGTTACATAATTGACCAATTGAAATAAGATTCATCTTAATTTTGGGAACAAGAAGGACATCTGCTATGTGTATCTTGTTTGAAATTTTAACCTGCCCAATATGAGTAGAAATGATTCCTGTTCCATATGTTGTATGAATCTTAGGAGTAACAATAGGTTTATTGTCTCAAATAAATTTGAGTTATATGTCATATGGTTTGATGCTCCTGAATCAAGAAACCATTCAGTCGAAAAATTACCTGAAGGGACTGAAAAAGCAGTTGCTGCTGTAGGATTGTTACCAATTGCAAGAGCTTGTTTCAGCATCTCTTGAATGTCTGCCAAATTTGTTGTAGTTGCAAAGTTATTTGATAGATTTTGATGAGTCATGTGCTTGCTCTAGAGCTGGTGCAGCAGTAACATGACCTGGAGAGTAATATGATGGAGCAGCAGTGCCAAATCTTCTCTTGTTTCTCATATTTCTTGAAGATGGAGAAGTGCAGTTTCCTACAATGTGTACAAATTCCTTGGTAGTTGCATTGTGGTGTGCATGGTGAAGGTGTTGAATTTTTCATTGTTAATCTTTGAGAGTTTCCTTAGGAGTTATTGGTATTCACAGGTTATGGACAATTCTTTACTAGATGTCCGTAATTCTTACAGTTGTGACATTGTACTTGGGAAAGATCACGATAAGTTGAGGCTGAAAAGTTTCTCTGTGAACTAAAGCTTGGATTAGAGATTGGACGAGAAGATACTGCAAGAACTGCCGGAATATCTGGTTTGATTCTTTTGCGCGTCTCTTCAGTAATAAGTTCAGACAAGGCACTTTCTACAGTTGGCATTAGATTTCTATGAAGGATAGAAGCTCTCACAGATTCAAACTCATCCCTTAAAGCCATTAAGAGTTGAAGAAGCCGTGATTCTTCTCTGTATGTCTGCCACAATTCTACATCAACTGTCCATTTAGGTTCCATAAGTGCTAGTTGATTCCATACAATTGACATTTCGGAGTGAAAATCAGATATTGTTTGCTCCGGTTGTTGTTTCAAGGCTCGAATATCTTGTTCAAGCTTGTATCTTTGTGCAAAATTGAATTGTGTGTATCTCTTAGCCAGAAAATCCCATGCTTCTTTGGCTTCTTCAAAACCAGTAAGTTGCATACTTATGGATGCAATAACAGTGTTACTTATCCAAGTGATGATCTTGTCATTTTTGATTTCCCAGGTTTCAGAAGGTTCTGTTTCTGCAGCATCTTTGTCTTTACCGCTAGTGCTAAGTACAGACTCTTTTTCTTTTCCATCAATATATTTCCACATGCTTTTTCCCTTTAAATAACTTCTCATGAGAAAAGACCAATGATTATATTTGGATCCATCGAACTTCACAGTGATGGGTTGAGATTCTTCACGCGATATGATAATAAGGTTTGGATTTTAAACAGGAGATAAGGATGAGACAGATTTCTTGTTTCTTAATCACGATACTGATTCTGGTTCTTTTTGATTAGCAACGGAAGTGGATCATTGAATCTTACCTATCTCTGATACCATGACAAAATTTGTCATAGCATAGAGATCTAATGAAAGGGTTTCTGTATATTGCAAGATAAAGAAGGAATACAGACTCGATACACTTATACAGGATTACAGACGACAAATAAGGTAACCGAATACAACGCAATAACTACAGGATAACTATACAATATATGCAAGATATGGGATATCGTAACATGCAAGATACAATATATTTTAACACCCGGAAACTTCCCAATTGGGTGTTCAGCCTTATACTTAACGCTATCCAATAGCCCCAACAAAGAAGATTATGATGAGAGTGGTTGTATCAAGTGGCTGAACGAATTCTCGGGGTACCAGAACAAACTTCTTCAAAAAGAGTAGGCCGTCTCAAGATAAGAATACCCAAGTGTCAAAATTATTTATGCTGATTACTACAATGTTGCCATGAAGTTGTACAACTCCCCTGAATTATTATGTATGTCTTCTTCTTCAATTCCATTGATTATGTTCCCCACAAATGTCATATTGTGTTGTCCAATCAGTACCTGAGTTTGTCCACAACAAAAGAAAAACATATTTGTCTAAGTGCATTTGTTTTCTATTTTATGCAGGATTTACTGGTGGAGCTCTTAAGGCATGTTGTGGAGGTAAAGGTCCATACAACTGTAACCGAAATGTTCATTGTGGAAGTGTTGATGCAAAAGTTTGTGATTCTCCTTCAACGTTTGTTAATTGGGATGGCATCCATTTAACTGAAGTTCCATACAAATTTTTAGTTGATGGTTTGATGCGTAATAATTACGAATGCTTCCTCCCCCAAAATGATATAATCATTACTACTACCACGGATTGCAATCAAGCTCTCTAAACTCGGTGGTCATTTTGTTAGTTATTGAAGACTAATTATTATTTCCTAAAGTTAGCCGTGGTTATTTAGGGAAGGGGTTTCCTAAACCGGTAAAAAATCTTGGTGGCCAAGTTTGTAACCTATATAAATAGGTAGTTAGGCCTTGTAGAATTTGTGCATTATGTAGAAAACGATTAAGAGATCGGTGAGAGATTTTTTGTATAACTTTTAGGGCTAAAGCTAGGGTTTCGTTGTGAGAGCATATTGGTGAGGAACAAGACACAAGGTTATCGTCTCGGTTAATTGTTGCGGTGTAACCAAGGGTTTGTTGGGATTCACACGACGCTGTAATCGTTTTTCTTCATAGTGGATTTGAGTTGGTGCGGCTCAAAGTGGACGTAGACAATATATACAAGTTGTATGTATTGGTCAAACCACTATAAATCTTGTGTCTTGTGGATTGATTTATCTTTCTCGTATTATTATGGTTGCTGGTGCTTCGTTTACTTATTATTCATCATAATATCTCAAGATCCGTTATTCCACAGTTGTCAGTGATTCCCTAAGAAAATCCTGACAACTGGTATCAGAGCTCGGGTTAGAGATTTAGGGTTTATCGTAGTACGATTGGAGTGGGAGTTATGGGTGATAATAACGAAAGTACGGTAGCTAGGGTTAAATTTTTTAATGGGAAGAACTTTGCGTTTTGGAAGTCTCAAATGGAGGACTACCTATATGAGAAAGACCTTGCTGATCCATTGGGTGGAGTTGCGAAAAAGGGAGCACTCAAAGACGATGAATGGAATACTCTTGATCACAAGTGTGTAGCCGTGATCTGTAGATTCCTAACGGAGGAAGTCTACAATAACGTATAAGAGGAAACTAGTACTAAGGATCTTATGTATAAACTTGAAAAGTTGTATCAAAAGTCATCATCCTCGGGGAAGATTATGTTGTGTGAACAATTATTTAATCTGAAGATGCAAGAAGGCGAAGCGATTTCAGCACATCTTGGGAAGTTTAAATCAATTATTTCTCAACTTTCAAAAGTTATTATTACTTTCGATGATGAAGTTCAAGATTTACGGTTGTTGTCGTCATTACCAAAGAGTTGGGAGACTGCAAGGACAACCATTAATAATTCCGCGGGGAGCGAGAAGTTGAAGCTTGATGATGTGCAGCAAAGGTTGATCGCTGAAGAGGAGAGAAGAATAGAACGAGGTTATGTTTCTAGTTCTTCAAGATCGGCCTTAAGTATGCATGATAAAGATAGAGGCAGGAGTTCAAATAGGAACAACAACAACAAATCCAGATGGAAGTCTAGAGGGAAATCTATGGGGATATCTCAATCCCGGACTAGAGGTGTTGTTGAGTGTTGGGCGTGTAAGAAAGTAGGACACTACAAGCGCGATTGTCCGGAAAACAAAGGTGCTAATAATGGTGGAAACAAATGTAATCAAGAAGAGGTCAACGTAGTTGCAGCTGTGGAACCGGTGAAGGTCCTTGTTGATAACAAGAATGTGATTACAGAAGGTTTTCTACTACTCTCTGAGGACAAGCAAGATGAGTCTTGGATTATAGACTCGGGAGCTTCTTTCCATGCAACGGGTGATAAGAGTATTATGATCTCTTATAAAAAAGGATACTATGGCCAAGTATTCTTGGGTGACGGTGAAGCATGCGACATCGTCGGTTTAGGTGAAGTGATCTTGAAAGTCAATGGTTCGACATGGAAATTGAAGGATGTACGACACGTTCCAAATTTGAAGAAGAAATTGGTGTATGTGGGCCAAGTTTGCGATGATGACTGTGAAGTTGTGTTTACAAAACACAATTGGAAGGTAAAGAAAGGGTCTATGGTGTTAGCTCGAGGAGTTAGAGTCAATACTCTATACCGGACTTCAGATGGAACTACTTTAGCAGTGGATAGTAGTGGTGAGGACACTAACTTATGGAATAGAAGGTTAGGGCACATGAGTGAGAAGAACATGAACATTCTATGTTCGGGAGGATATCTACCTAAGGTGAAGTCTGTTGATATGAGTTTTCGTGAAGACTGTTGGAAAACAAAAACGGGTTAGCTTCAGCAGAGGAGGAAGAGACTTGAGAAGTGCAAAACTTGATTTGGTTCACACAGATGTATATGGACCAATTGATGTTGCATCTCACAGCGGGTTCCAGTATTATGTCACATTTGTTGATGATCACTCAAGGAATGTGTGGCTTTACTTTATGAAGAATAAGTTCGAGGTGTATGAAGTGTTTAAGAAGTGGAAATCTTTGGTTGAAACAGAAACTGGTATGAAGTTGAAGTGTCTAAGGTCAGACAACGGTGGTGAGTATGACAAAACAAAATTCTTACAGTTATGTGCTACGAATGGAATTCGTTTGGAGAGAACAGTTCCAAGGACGCCACAGGAGAATGGAGTAGCAGAACGTATGAATTGGACGTTGAATGCACATGCAAGGTGCATGAGGTTGCAGTATGGTTTGCCCGAGACCTTCTGGGCACATGCAACAGAGACGGCTGCTTATCTAATTAACAGAACACCTAGTAGTCCATTAGATATGAAGATACCAGAGGAGGTTTGGACTGGGAAAAAGGTAAATCTTTCCTATTTGAAAGTTTTTGGTTGTGTTGGTTATGTTCATCTTAGTCCCGGTGAGAGGTATAAGATAGGTGCTCAAGCAAAGAAGTGCATATTCCTTGGTTATGGAATTGACGCTTTTGGGTATAAACTTTGGGACTATGAGGGTCACAAAGTTATTAGAAGTAGAGATGTCACTTTTAATGAGAATGAGCTGTACAAGGACAGGAATACAACACAAGTTGAAGATGTCAGGTCAAGCAACGTCGATAAGGAGTTGTATATCGATATTGATGATGTTTCTGGAAGAAGTGTGGAACAAGAAGAGCATGATGTTGCTGATGGCAGAGAAGTACAAGTTGAAGAGACTTCTACTGCAGTGGGAGTTATTCCTACAGTTTCACAAGAAGTACGAAGATCGTCAAGAACTCCTAAACCAAACCCAAGGTATGCTTTGAATTATCTATTACTTACGGATGGAGGCGAACCTGAAGATATTAAGGAAGCACTAGCGGCTGATGATTCAGGCAAGTGGAAATTTGCTATGGAGGATGAGATAAATTCACTTGATGAGAATGACACTTGGGTGTTAGTAAAATTACCAAGTGGTAAGAAGGCGTTGCATAACAAGTGGGTTTATCAGATCAAATCTGAAGCAAATGGAGAAATTCGCTACAAAGCGAGGTTGGTTGTGAAAGAATTCCAACAAAAACCTGGTGTTGATTACAACGAGATATTTTCTCCAGTTGTGAAGATGACTACTATTCGAGTAGTGTTAAGTCTAGTGGCTTCTGAAGATCTCTACCTTGAACAGTTGGATGTAAAGACATCTTTTCTTCATGGTGACCTAGATGAAGAAATTTACATGAAGCAGCCAGAAGGATTCATAGTAAAAGGCAGGGAAGAGATGGTGTGCAAGCTAAAGAAGAGTTTGTATGGTTTAAAACAAGCCCCGAGACAGTGGTACAAGAAGTTTGATAACTTCATGCATAGAAGTGGTTACTCACGGTGTAATGCAGATCATTGTTGTTACTTCAAAAGGAATGATTATGACTACATCATATTACTACTGTATGTGGATGATATGTTGGTTTCCGGAACATCTCTACAAGAAGTTGAGAATTTGAAGAAACAATTAGCAAGTGATTTTGATATGAAAGATCTTGGTGAAGCAAAGAAGATTCTTGGTATGAGGATCATAAGAGACAGAGCTAAGGGTGTACTTATGCTTAGTCAGGCTGAATATATTGAATGAGTGTTGAAAAGGTTCAATATGGAGAATGCTAAACCAGTTAGTTCTCCACTTGGAAGTCAAATTCGTCTTTCAAGTATGAAGTGTGCAAAGACAGATCAAGAAAAGGAGTACATGTCTGACGTACCATATTCTTCGGCTATTGGGAGTCTAATGTATGTTATGGTGTGCACGAGACCGGATATTGCACATGCAGTGGGAGTAGTGAGTAGATATGCAAGCAACCCAGAAAAACAACATTGGGAAGCTGTGAATTGGATTCTCAGGTATTTGAGAGGTAACACAAATGTACCATTGTGTTATGGAAAAGGTGGTTCTATCTTGAGGGGTTATGTGGATGCAGACTTCGTAGGTGATGTAGATAAAAGGAGAAGTACGACCGGTTATGTTTATACTATGGGGTCAGCTGCTGAGTTGGAACTCACGGTTACAGAAGTTGGTGACATTGTCTACTACGGAAGCGGAGTACGTAGCGGTGACGAAAGCGAGCAAGAAGATGATTTGGTTACAAGGATTATTAGCTGAGTTTGGCAAGGAACAAGGAGATAGTGTTCTGTTTAGCGACAGTCAAAGTGTTATATATTTAGCCAAGAACTCATCCTATCATGCTAGGACGAAGCATATAGATATCCGTTATCATTTCATTCGGGATCTCTTAGAAGAAGAAGAGTTGAAGCTCGAGAAGATTCTTCGTTCGAAGAATCCTGCGGATATGTTTACCAAGGGAGTTACTTCAGAAAAGCTAAAGATCTGCAAGGCTTTAGTTGGTCTCTCAGAATGAGGATCTGGGAGGGGAGCCGCACTAACAAGGAAGATGTTTTAGCACCGTCAATCCAAAGTTGAAGAATGGAAGACAATCAATAAGTCTTCAAAGTGGGAGATTGTTAGTTATTGAAGACTAATTAATTATTTCCTAAAGTTAGTCGTGGTTATTTAGGGAAGGGATTTCTTAAACCGGTTAGAATTCTTGGTTGCCAAGTTTGTAACCTATATAAATAGGTAGTTAGGCCTTGTAGAATTTGTGCATTGTGTAGAAAACGATTAAGAGATCGGTGAGAGATTTCTTGTATAGATTTTAGGGCTAAAGGTAGGGTTTCGTTGTGAGAGCATATTGGTGAGGAACAAGAAACAAGGTTATCGTCTCGGTTAATTGTTGCGGTGTAACCAAGGGTTTGCTGGGATTTACACGACGCTATAATCGTTTTTCTTCATAGTGGATTTGAGTTGGTGCGGCTCAAAGTGGACGTAGACAATATATACAAAATTTGTATGTATTGGTCGAACCACTATAAATCTTGTGTCTTGTGAGTTGATTTATCTTTCTCGTATTATTATGGTTGCTTGTGCTTGATTTACTTATTATTCATCATAATATCTCAAGATCCGTTATTCCGCGGTTGTCGGTAATTCCCTAAGAAAATCCCGACACATTTTTGTTCTTTAGCCTCTTCCCGCATGCTTTTCCTTGTATATCAACTAGTCATGAGAGAAAAAAAATCAATGGAAGTTGATATGCTGCAATGGAGAGACAAACTGACAACTGATTGCATGTATGTCCGCCTTAACAGTAACAGTCGAGTGCTGTGGAATTGGCAATCATTTGATAGACCTGATAGCATGCATGTTCGCTTTAGCTGTCAAGTACTTTGGTCGAGTGCTGTGGAATTAACCAGATAATTAGAAAGGATTTTGAAGTATTCAACGCATTGCTCATGTTAGGGTAGGTGAATGGATGGATATCTCCAACAACCAACGACACTCACCAACAACCATTTGAAAACTTAATATATATTTTTTAAGTGATGTCATGTGTGTATGATTTGAAAGATTATCTCGTATGGTAGACTATATGATAACTTCATTAAAGACATCGTGACAACTACTCCATATGTTTAAATAATCTTTATTAGCCTTAAATGATTCCCCTTGAAAGTAAACAATGGAAAGAATGAAAAAAATGTTCTAAACGATCGGCTGAACCAAACATGTAAAAAGCTGAACTTCTAAGGGGTTTGCTTTTTCGTATAAGTAATGTTCGAGTTCAATGATGGCACAAAAATTGAATATACAGTTCTTAATCATTTGGGGTGTGCAGTAAATATCCCCAATTTCATGCGATTTGGAAAAAAATTACTGTGTGTTGACTGTTTGTTACTGACTATGATAGATAGCTTATTATATAGTCTTTTAACTCTTAAAATGAATTAAGTTTAAACATTATTTTTAATAGCGTATACCGCGACTATATAGCTAGCTAACATTTTTGTCATCATTTCCGTTTAAATATTTAAAATTTCGGATTCTCTTTGCATTCTCCACTATGGCTTCTTCATCTTTCTCTCCTTCCTCCTCTCTTTTCTCCCTTTTGAACTTCAATAATCTGATCATAATCTGTATCCTTCTAGCGAATCCAGTTTTAGGATCATATTATAAATCCATCTTCAGCTTCGGAGATTCAATCGCTGATACCGGAAACGTACTCTACTCCCAACCAGATGAAACTGTCGGAAAATTACCCTACGGAGAAACCTACTTTCATCGAGCCACTGGTCGGTTCTCCGATGGCCGTATAACTCTTGATTTCATTGGTATGTTTTCGATCATATTTTTTGTTCCGAACAATAACTGTGTAATAATCATACTTTTGGCGACGCTTATATCCCGCTAACTATTTAAAAACCGTTGCTCTTTAGATTTTTTTTTTTTTTTTGATTGATATCGTTTGTATATTTCAGCTCAAGCTGTAGGATTGCCCTTACTACCACCCTATTTAGGAAGCAGCAAAAAAGATTTACAACAGGGGGTGAATTTTGCTGTTGGGGGAGCTACAGCTCTGGATGATTCTTTCTTTGAAAAAAGAAAGATTGTGGTTCCTACTAATGCATCTCTTGGAGTTCAACTCAAATGGTTCAAACAACTCTTGCCTTCCCTTTGCAATCCATCTTCAAGTATGTTCGCTTCTACTTTTCCTTTTTCTCCTTTATAAAAAGTTCAACAAATAATCATCACGAATCGGTAACTAAATTTTTTTGAACTCAGTGAGTTGAACTTAAAATAACATGTTAAACCTTAATTTACATGTTGAATTTTGATTACTAGATGATTGTCATGAATATCTGAAAACATCTCTGATTCTCATGGGAGAAATCGGTGGAAATGATTATAATCATCCATTTTTCCAAGGAAGAGGTATAGAAGAGATTCGTACTTTTGTACCCCATATCATCAACGCCATTTCTTCGGCGATCAAGGTAATTAATACAAAGAAATGAAATTATAAAGCTAAACTTTCATATATTCTACTGATAAATTCTCTAATTAAGGTTCAACAATGGATTAATGGCCTACAGGTTTTAATAAAGGAAGGTGCTGTGACGTTTATGGTCCCCGGAAACTTCCCAATTGGGTGTTCAGCCTTATACTTAACGCTATTCAAGAGCCCCAACAAAGAAGATTACGATGAGAGTGGTTGTATCAAGTGGCTCAACGAATTCTCAGTCTACCACAACAAATTTCTTCAAAAAGAGTTGGCCGTTCTGAGAGAAGAATACCCAAGTGTCAAAATTATCTATGCTGATTACTACAATGTTGCCATGAAGTTTTACAAGTCTCCTGAATTATTAGGTACGCCATCTTCTTCCATCCCATTGTTTAATGTCAAATGTCATCTAACACATTATTTAAGTACGTTTTTTATATTTGTGCAGGATTTACGGGTGGAGCTTTGAAGGCATGTTGTGGAGGTAAAGGTCCATACAACTGTAACCAATATGTTCGATGCGGAAGTGTTGATGCAAAAGTTTGTGAGGATCCGTCAACTTATGTTAACTGGGATGGAGTCCATTTAACTGAAGCTGCATACAAATTTTTAGCTAATGGTCTGATGCAGGAAAATAACCAATTCTTCTTCCCCGAAAACGATATCATCATTACTACTACTACTGCCACAGATCGTAATCAAGCTCTCTGAATGAAATGATTTTTGTAATCTTTTCCTGATGAGGAATATCTATCTGTGGTGATGATTTTTGTTTTTTTCTTCTTTGGTCTCTTCTCGCATGCTTGTCCTTGTAATTTGCTATTCATGAGAAGAAAAAATCAATGGAACTTGAAATCTGCATTGGAGAGACTAACTGATAACTGATAGCATGTATGTCTCTTTCACAGTCGAGTGCTGTGGAATTGGCAATCAAAATCAAAAAAATCATTTCATAGACTTGATAGGGGCATTCTCAAAAATAGGCGTATTACATCAAAAATGGTTTGTCAGGGAAGTCGGAAGGATCGCATTAGGGTCGAAAACTCCAAGATAGGAAGTTGTGACTAGAGTGTTTCGAAGTCTTGACCACCACAGAAAAATAATTCAGAAACTTTAACTACCATGTTTGAATTTCTGTCTATTTTGGGCTTTCATTTAGTACCACATCCCCCAGTTTGCAAAACAGTAGTCTGTTTAAATAGCCAGAGCTTCTCCGTAAGCTGGTCCCTTCGGGGACATCTGATAAAAAAGGAACAATACACAGAAGATTAGCATGGCCCCCCTCCTCAAGGGTGACACACACAAATCGAGAAATGGTCTAAATTTCCAAAAATTTTTTTTGTCTTTTTGCCCTCAGAGTCCGGAGTCCCTTTATCAATGTTCAATTACATCTTTTTTTTCCCCTCGAGTCCTTTCTCATCAATGTACGAGAAAGATGTATGCATCTTTTTTTCCCGGTCGAGTCTTCTCATCAATGAACGAGAAAGATTGGTGTTTTTTTCCTCAGAATTCAGAGTCCTCTTATCCGTGTACATCTCTTTTTTTTCCCCCTTATATGCATGCCTATGAGTAGTTACATCTTCTAGAAAGAATGTTATTTGTGTCCAATGTTACATCTTTCGTTATATGCATGCCTATGAGTAGTTACATCTCTTTTTTTTTCTCATCAATGTTATTTTCCTTTGCCAATAAACAAAAAATGTTATTTGTGCTCCTTGTCCTTTCACCATGTATTATAATTAACACAAACAACAGACACCTTTTTTGAAAATAATGGAATTACAATGGAGAGTATCTGCAAATCGGGCATAAACTGAGTCAAATCAATTTGCTTTTCTTCCCATGATTTTCACCATTTTTCATTAGTTTTTGCTGCATTAATCTACATGAAAGTGACCATAACCATTGTTTTTCTATGGATTATCGTATAGATGATTGTGTCTAGTTATCCCTAGTTATTTTTTTAATTTTTCTAGTCTTTGTCTTTCGTTTTTTAGTTTTTTTCGGGTTTAATCTCTGTTTGTTTGTATGTCTTCATGCATAGTTATTAAGTTTCTTATGGCTTGCTAATTTTTTTCAGGGCCTCATCAAATCATGGGAGGCATCCATTTTTGGACTCTAGTCTTAGTTGTTCTCCCTCTTCATTTGATTGAGATCACAAAAAGTCAAGTATCATGAATACAGTTTGAAGCAGTTTTGCAAACCAACCTTTCAAGGATGGACTTTTACAGTATGTACCAGTATTACTTTCTTTATCATGTGTATGATTTAAATGATATCGAAGATCTTCCCCAACAAGAAGTTCTGATTCAACATCATCTTGGCGATCCAACTCTTTCAAATTTCAAGTCTCTAAATTTTCCCTCTTGGAAACTCCGTAACTGCAGGTCACCTAGTCTCAAGGCAAAATTTTCTCCTTTGAGATGTTTTTCAAAGTCCGCTCAAAAAGATTCCATTCAATTACGTATAATCTTCAATGGTTATTCAAGGAAACAATATTATCCGGAAATAATTATTATTATTTATGTTAGTTGTATATATTCGTGTCAACATCTTCAAAGCACAATATTCCCTTATCCTGGTATTGCAAACTCTAAGAAAATGTCTTCTTCTCCAAACTCTCAAATCTCAGCAATTACCAGGAAAATGCAAAGTACTCAAATACGTGATATTGGAAACAGAAACCTAAGAAAAGTTGTTGGTTCTAAGTATGCTATCACAAAAGCTTCAGATGAATGGAAGACAACTCTGATTGGCAAGCTCTTTTCGAAAGATGCAGTTGAAACTGATACTGTCAGGAAAGGAGTTATCATATTGTGGAATCGTTTCAGGGTTAAAGATGTAAGAGCTTTAGATAGAAACCTATTTATGTTCAAGTTTTTCACAGTTGAAGCAATGAACTATATTCTCAACAAAGGTCCCTGGAATGTTAATAAATGTCATCTAAACTTGCAAAATATGATTCTGCTATTCCTACTAGAGATTGGGTTTTTAAGTTTCAAGAATGAGACTTGCAGTTTAAAAATCTTTTACCTGAGCATCACTCTGTTGAAGTTGTGAATGAATCCATTATAGAGTTAGGAGACAAGATTTCTACAGATCCCGAAGATTACAGACCTTCCTTTGGTACTACCATCAATGCTAGAATCAAAATAGACCTCACTAAGCCACTACACAGGGGAGGTTGGTGGAATACAACTGCTAGAAGAGTTACCTGGATTATATTTCATTGGGAAAAACAAACCCATAATCTCTGCCCTAACTGTTATGTCATTGATCACAATGAAGAAGAATGTGTCAATGTAGCTCATGATCTTATAATCATAAGGTTTACAAATGATCAATATATAAACTATATGCATGAACTAGATGAAGCATATGGTGTAGAGATTTGTGATGACATTGATATGTTGCTAGAAAGAATCTGCGAAGCTAGCCGTAAGAAAATGGAGGAAGAAGCTCAACAAGAGACCCAGATTGAAGAAGGAGAAATAAGAAACCACAAGAGATCCAGAAAAAAAGATCCTACTGATGTCGTGGAAAGTAATACTGGGGCTACTCCATTCTCTATCCAAAATGATGATATGGAGCATGATCTCATTGAAGAAGGAGAAAAAAGAGCAGGAGAGAACTCTCATGAGATGAATGAGGCCTCAAAAATTCTGGTAATTGTCCTTACTCTTCATAAAATTTCTTTTTACAATTTTTTACATTTTCATATTCACATTTATTGCAACCACATCACTTTTAATACTAGGGTTTTAAATTATGCATTACTTTCATATGTTCAGAGAGACTTCCATAACTTGAGTATCAAGTTTCTTCATCCTCAGGTTTACATTAAAATGGAAACATTAAGCTGAAATTTTAATGGTTTTCTATGAAAAGATACTAGAGATCATATATGCACTTAAATAATATTCACTCTCCGGATATCATCTTCTTGTGTGAAAGTAAGATAAATGATCACAAAATCTTAAACCTTACTAATGGTTTAAAGTTACCCAATAAATCCTATGTCCCTTCTGTAGGTCAGGCTGGTGGCATCATCCTTCTATCGAAAGATGGTTTCACCCTAGATATTCTAAATTCCTCTAGTAATATGTTTCACGCCCTAGTTAAAAATGATCCTAGTAGAGGAGAATGGTTTCTTTCTTGTGTCTATGGAATTTCTTATAGAAATGAACAACCAGCTCAATGGGATTACATTAGAAGATTGAGTACTTCAGTTAACATCCCTTGGATTCTCCTAGGTGACCTAAACATTACCTTGAGTGCCTTTGAGAGAAATACTAATACTGAACTCACTGCACCAGAAGTTTTAAAATGTATTAGAGATGCTGATTTGCATGATTTAGGATTTAGCGGAAATCCTTTTACTTGGACTAGTAATAGTCATGGTACTGGCAGAATAAAGTCTAGACTTGATAGGGCACTAGTTAATAGTGAATGGACTCTTAGCTATCCAGATGCTAAGCTTTTATATTTAACTCAAAAAGGTTCTGATCATTTGCCTATCCTTCTATCCATGTATAACAAGTCTAGTCAAAAAAGAAAGAACTGGAAATTCTTTGAACGTTGGCTGCAAAACAATACTTTCAAAGATACTATTTTAAATGCTTGGAATTCTAACAAAACAGGTTCTGCAGCTTTGATCCTCTCAGATAAACTGTCTAATACTAGACATATCTTATCTCAATGGAGTAAGAATATTTTTGGAGAAATAAATACTAAAGTTACTAATCTTAAACAAGAATTGTCTAATCTCCAAACAACTGATGTTTATGGTTCTAATACTTCTGAGGTTTTAAGGGTGGAGAAAGAGATTGATGCTCTTAATGAAATTCAAGCTAAATCCAACAGACAGAAATCCAGGGATCATTTCTACAATGATATGGACAAAAACTCTAATATGAAACAAAATTGATTCATTACAAGATGTTGATGGTTCATGGTGCCAAGATATAAGTTCAATAGAAAGTCTCATAGTTTCTCATTTCAAGAATATTAGCTCTACTTCAAATCCATCTGACAGTTCAAAATTTCTTCAACATATTCCTTCTATTATTTCAGAACAAGATGATGTTAGTAGCTATTCCTTCTGAGTTAGAAATTCATCAAGCATTAATGAATATGGAACCTTGGACTTCACCTGTCCAGGATTCTATCAATCCCAATGGCAGATACTAAAAGAAGATGTTTGCAACACAGTGAAAGCTTTCTTTACATCTGGATTCCTTCTCAAGAAGATTAACTTCACAAGGGTTTGTTTAATTCCCAAGACTTTTACATCTCATAAACCTGAGGATTTCAGGACAATAGCATTGTGTAATACTATTCACAAACTGATATCAATGATAATCTCTTTAAGGCTCAAAAAGCACATGGCTAACATTATTTCTCCTATGCAGTCAGCTTATGTTCCAGGCAGACTAATAAATGAGAATATATGCTTAGTCCAAGAGTTAGTTAATGCAATGAAAAGGAAAAAGGGAAGAACAGGTCATCTAACACTCAAGATGGATATGTCAAAAGCATTTGACAGACTAGAATGGTCCTTTCTCATGGATGTTCTAAACAAGTTTGGTTTCTGTGAAAATTTTTGCCATCTTATCATGCAATGCATAAGCACAAATCAAATTGAAGTTATGATCAATGGCTCTCCTTCACAACCTTTTATTCCTACAAGAGGAATAATACAAGGGGATCCTCTTTCCCCTTATCTTTTTATACTAGCAATGGAAGCTTTTTCAAGACAATTGAATCGACAAGAAAGAAGAAATTATATTACGGGTATGAAAATCTCCAGATCTGCCCCAAAAATCAATCATATGCTCTTTGCACATGATTGCATTCTATTTTGCAAAGCAAATCAATATCAAACTAATAAGCTTCTTCAAGTTATAGAGAATTTCAGTGCATGCTCAGGGCCACTCATTAATTTTCATAAGTCAGCTGTATTTTTCAGTACTAATACTTCTCCTTCAACTTGTCATCTTGTAAGTGGTCTTCTTCAAGTTAGAGAACTAAATATCTATGAAGAAAAATATTTAGGGCTTCCTTTCTTTGTGGGAAGAAACAAAACAATACCTTTTTCATCACTTATTCAAAAAATGGATACAAGGTTTTCAAGATGGGCTGATATCAATTTATCTGAAGATGGAAGATCAGTCATGATTAAAAATGTCAGTAATGCCATCCCTGTGCATCACATGTCTTCTTTTAAGCTGCCTGATACAACCATTGATGTTATGAATTCAAGACAACAAATGTTTTGGAGAAACAAAAAGAATAACAAGGGTAAGCATTACATTGCTTTCAGACATGTTAATAAACCTAAACAGGAAGGAGGGCTAGGTTTTAGATACCTAGAACTTTTCAATTAAGCTCTACTAGCTAAATATGCTTGGAGATTATGTGAAGATGATTATTTTATTTGTGCCAGTCACTGAAGGCAAAATACTTCCCAGATGGTCAAATATTCAACTCTCAGAATAATGCTAATTCTACTTGGTCATGCAGGAGCATTAGCTCTGAGTTTCTCTTCATACAAAAATGGAGTTGTTGGTCTGTTGGAAATGGCACAAAAATCATGATTTGGAAAGACAGGTGCATTGAATAATTAGATACTCCCCCAAGTCCAAGAATTTGAGCAACAAACATTCATGAATATGTTTATGTTTATCAACTTTTTGATAATGTTATAGGAGGGTGGAATACAAATTTGATCTATAATCTCTTTGAAGACTCCACTACAAGACTTATTCAGAAGCTCTCTATTCATAATAACTGCAATGACAGGTTGGTTTGGTTGCTTGAAAAGGATGGAAGATTCTCAGTTAAATCTTCATACAAAAAAATAATGGATGAAAAGATTGCAAATGAATCTGTAGGTCAAAGAATCTAGGGAATTTACAACAAGCTCTGGAAGTTAAACATTCCACCAAGAATAAAACATTTTACTTGGAAATGCATACAAGACATTATTCCCACAAGAGACAAACTCCACAATGTCATCCAAGATGGAGATTTTTCTTGTCCTCTCTGTGCACAAGTTCCTGAATCTCCTGCACATACTATACTGTCTTGTCCTTTCTCTAAAGAAATTTGGTTTGCAGTTCTGGGTATTCATACTTCTAATGATGTCTCCCTGAAGAAAGGCTAATCTGCAAAATATCCATTATAGCTTGGTGTATTTGGTCTGCAAGATGTGAAAAAGCTTTTCAAAATACTCTCTCTTCTTTAGATTATGTGATTCAGAGATGCAAAAAGGAGATTTCAGAATATGAAACTCTCTCAGCAACTTTAGCTCACAATGCACATATTGTGCATACAAGAGAGAATCTTCATTGGTCTTCACCCCACAGGGGTTTCTTGAAAATTAATATTGATGGCTCTTATTTGCATTCTAATCATTCAGGATGAATTGGACTAATCATCCGTGATTTTGTAGGTACCCATAGAGGCTCGAAATGCTTCTATCTGACAAGGCTGTCAAGTGCAGAACATGCTGAAAGCAAAGCGTTATGGGAAGCGATAAAATGGGCTAAAGAGAGAGCTTTGCAACAAGTAGTTTTCGAGATGGACTCAAAGATAGTAGTAGATGCAGTTAATAACTACAACTTCAACATTGATTGGAGGTTGCGTAATTTAATTCTGGATATTAAAACTCTTTTTAATAGGTTTACCTCTTGGCATTGTGTTTATGTGCCCAAAGAGAAAAATAAAGTAGCTGATTCGTTAGCTAAGTTAGCTAGATTAAAGTGTTTGAGCAGTGTTTGGTTGCTAGAACCTCCACAAAAAATCTCTGCCAAAGTGCTGGAGGAAGCAAACTATATACTTTCCCACTCTTAATTAAATTCAAATTTTCAGTTTCAAAAAAAAATGTATTGTAATTAATCCTTTAGTGGAAAAACCACACACGACAGATGTTTAAAGTTTCGCCTAGTGGTTTTGGTGTCAGCAACCATAGTATTTAGATCTAGCTAACATCAAAATCATTAGGCGTAATTCATTTTGAAGGCGTACAGTCATCACCACATCACGACTATCTAGCTCGCATTCTTTGAGAATGTGAGTTTTAAACATAAGTATAGAGAGGAGGAACGGTGTTGCTGATATCATTACCAGATGAGCAGTAAGTCAGTCATATAATATTTATCATGTTTTGAATGAGCATTTAAATTAATAGGAACGAGGGAAGGCAATGAGCTTTGAAGCCATTGTGTGAGTCTGTGTTGACTTCCGGTTTATTAAAAAATACCATCTAACTAACATTCCTGTAACCATGAGTCCGTGACATAAAGTTGAGGGGTGAACAATTCAAATTGTCAATTCTCTTTGCATTTTCCACTATGGCTTCATCTTTCTCTCCTTCCTCCTCTAGTTTCTTCCATTTGACCTTTAAAAATCTGATCATAGTCTGTATCATTTTAATTACAACTGCTAATCCAGTATTAGGGTCGTATTATTACAAATCCATCTTCAGCTTTGGAGATTCGCTCGCTGATACCGGGAATACTCTCTACAACAAACCAAATGCTGATGTTGGCAGATTACCCTACGGAGAGACCTACTTCCATCGAGCCACCGGTGCCTTCTCTGATGGACGTGTAGTTCTTGATTTCATTGGTATGTATCCGATCATAGTTTTTTTTGTTCCAATAAGACAGTTTATACTTTTGGCGACGTTTAATGTAATTATATATCATGCAAAGTATTTAAAACTGTTGTAAAAAGTTTCTTAAGAATAAAAACTTTGCAATTGATATCCTTGTATGTTTCAGCTCAAGCCATAAGACTACCGCTGCTACCACCGTATCTTGGAAACAGCAATAAAGATTTAAAGCAGGGGGTGAATTTTGCTGTTGGAGGCGCTACAGCTCTGGATGCTTCTTTCTTTGAAGATAGAAAGATTTGGAGCGTTACCAATGACTCTCTTGGAGTTCAACTCGAATGGTTCAAACAACTCTTGCCTTCCCTTTGCAATCCGTCCTCAAGTATGTTTGCTTTCTACTTTTTTTCTGCTGTTAATTATCAATCACTTTTGTATTTATTCACTAATCTTGGGATTCATTTGGTTCATGATCACTAGATGATTGCCATGAATTTTTGGAAACATCTTTGATTCTCATGGGAGAAATTGGTGGAAACGATTATAATGGTCCATTTTTCCAAGGAAGAGGTCTAGAAGAGATTCGCACTTTTGTACCTGATGTAATCAAAGCCATTTCTTTGGTGATCAAGGTAACACAAAGACAAAGAAACTGAAGTGGTAAAGGAAAACCTTCATATATTGTACTGATAAAGTGTCAAGTTAACGGTTGAACATTCGGATTAATGACTACAGGCTTTAATAAAGGAAGGTGCTGTAACGTTCATGGTCCCTGGGAACTTCCCAATTGGGTGTTCAGCGTTATATTTAAGCCTATTCAAGAGCCCCAAGAAAGAGGATTACGATGAGAATGGTTGTATCAAGTGGCTCAACGAATTCTCTGTGTACCACAACAAATTTCTTCAGAAAGAGATGGCTGCTTTGAGAGAAGAATACCCAAGTGTCAAAACTATCTATGCTGATTACTACAATGTCGCCATGAAGTTTTACCGGTCTCCTGAAAAATTAGGTATGTCATCTTACTCCATACAATTTCTTAATGTTTGCCCACAAATATGATCATCTAGAACAGATTGCAGTGTCTTGCCACTAATGACAATTTAGACTCACATTTCAATACGGTTCAATTAGTTGTTCTACGGCGAAGGCAAAGAATATTTGTGTTAGTGCATTTTTTCCTGTTTTATTCAGGGTTTAAAGGTGGAGCTCTTACGGCATGTTGTAGATGTAAAGATCCATACAACTGTAACCAATTTTTTCAATGTGGAAGTGTTGATGGAATAGTTTGTGATGATCCATCAACATATGTCAACTGGGATGGTATCCACCTCACTGAAGCTGCATACAAATTTTTAGCGGATGGTTTGATGCGGGAAAATTACCAATTTTTCTTCCCCGAAAATGATATCACTACTACTACTGCAATTGGCCGTAATCAAGCTCTCTAAATAAAATTACTTTTGGTCAAGCACCGTTGACAACTTTTAGCGGATGGTTTGTAAGTGAAAATTCCACAAACTGAACTGGGAAAACAAAAACTGTGCTCAAGCAACATGTTGCATACTACGGCTTAACGGCTCCTTCCTTATTCTCTCTTTCGATGTACGGGCCACCATTTTGGCTGGTCCAATCTAGGAAGTAGAGTGCCTTAGTATTTTATTTATCGTCCACTGATTAGACACGCGTCTGTGATCCATTGCCTATTCTTTAGCGATTATCATTGGACATAAATGTGTAATAGAAGCTTGCATACTGTGATGTTGGAGGTAATGATCTGGTCATAAAATTCATATTGCTTTTTGTTTTATTTATTGTAGTTAGAATTTCATTTAGCCCATAGTTTTCAGTATTTTATTTCTTATATTTGGATGCATCCGATTTAAGCTGTTACTTCCCGCCCCTTGTTATATTCTTTGGACCTACTTGACATTAGGTGAATTGCACGATTGATTAATGGATAGAGTAGAAAATCTAAATAACTGACATGAATGCACTTAACTGACATGGACAACTCTTAGCTCTTGGGAAACAGACAGAAGATTGCATTCTATTCCTACGCTACATAAGCTTCAAAAGAGGAAAATCTAAATAACTTTAATGTTACAAAATAGAGGTACAAGAGTAGTTATGGATCTCCAAGAGTCTTCCTTGTTTACATATATACTTTCCATTTAGGAAGTTGGCAGTCTACGGGTAGTGGTTAGAGCTCATGGCAAAGGAATAATTGATTCGGCAAAGGCATCCTGTAATTGTTGTTTCGTCCTTATTCAGTTATTTATAATATGTTTCCTGTTTTTACATGGCATTTCATTAGATGTGGTTTGGTCGGCGCAATATATGTGTTTCATCTATTGTTGGATGCTTTCTAACAAGAAATAAGTTGCAGGGAGTTCATGGATCTGCAGTTGTAAGGGCATTGGCATTGTTTATCCGTAAACCTGGGTTTTCCTCTGCCTCAGAGTTATGTCAAGGCTGGTGCTGCTCTATTGGTTAGACATTTTTTTTAGTATTTGTTATTCATTAACGGTTTTATAGTATCTGTCAGTTTTAAGGTATTCAAAGGTGCATATGCTTTATCCAGGATCTCATTCAAGGAAAGCCTTCTAGGTTTTCTATATCATCTACTGAATTATTCAGCATCCTTCATGATGCTAGCGAGAAGACATTCTTGTGTCCTGGCACAGCTATATCAATGCAAAAATTTATGTTTGATGGTGAACCTGGGAAGATTGGATTCGAAATGAAGAGTTTCTTAGTCGAGCAAAAATTGTAACTTATTTATAGCTCATTCTGATTTTGTTGGACGTATTCTGCTCAATAGTTCCATTCCATATATATCTATTGAGGTCTAATAATTACATCGCAATGTAGATTGAGGAACGCCTTGTTGAGAAAGATGCAGAATCTCTAAGGTGTCAAAAGTTGCTCGTAGAAGGTATTTTTCTGGTGTTTCTGTTCATTTAGCACAGATTGTCAACCATTCATTGAATACTTGAATTTGGGACTTGAGTAATAAAAATCATATGGTTGGTATGTTCTTTTGTCCAGGCTCTTGCATAAATTTTACATGTTAATTTCAAGATCAACATCTCTCAGCTTAAAACTGTTAAATGTGACCTATATAGCCAACCTAACTGCATCGTGATCTGTAGCTTGGCTGGCTAACGCATCCAGTAGTATGGTTGATTGTTATTTTCAGTGACCATTTAAAGAACTATGATGCAAATCATGTTATGTAGAATGAACCAGAATGGGATAAGAGGAGTTGTAGCTATTTGTGAACTGTAACAACAACTACAATAGTCGAAGCTTGCTGCAAGACACGCTACATAGAGTCGTGGTTAGCTGCAAAGGGGAACTTCATCCAATTTCATATTTACCTTGGGTACCTTTCTTCGGTATAATTTCTCTTATGTTATATGACGCAATATTGAGGGTTGAGTGCTAAACTGTATGAAGATATTTGAAGCATTTTTGAGGTTTAACGTTGTTGTTAGTGCTGAAATTTTCATATTAAAATGACCGAATTTGTACATTGAATTTATCTTTTAATATAAATCTTTAAGTGGGTTTTCTTTTTAATTTTAGTTTTCATCTTACTTTTGATTCAGTTGAATCAGCTTAAGATTCAGCTGAATCAAATCCCATTTTTTTATAGAATATAATCAAAATAAACTACTGTGATCATCAGTATTATCACTTAACTGTTGAAACCAGTGGTTTTTTTAAATAAATCAAGGAATGTGAGACACAGTCGTTTTGGAAAAAAGCACTTCTAGATTACAGCTGAGGAACACAGTCGTTTTTAGTGATATTACCTCATGTCCTACCAGTGGTTTAACTTCCATTTTTCACTAGTGTTGTCTTTTCCAATAATTGAAAGTTAATGAAATAGGTTTTGTTGGCTGCGCTTCTTAAGCGACATTTGGTGTGAATCTTCGATTCAGGAGGTGTTTACACCATTTTTATCATCTTTGTCTTGTTAATTAGTTGTATTTATACAACAATTGGCATCAGAGCGTTCTATCCACCCAATTTTTTTTTTCTGATTACAAATGACTCTCAAAGAGGTTTCTCATAAAGCTGATGCTAACACAGGAGCCATCACTCAACTCAAAGCAGAATTCAAAACCCTTTCCACAGATCTTACTACTCAGATCGATACAGTAAAGACTAGCTTCAAGGAAGATTTACAAGAGAACAATCGAAACCTCATTCAGTTAGTCAGTAAACCCGTCAATCCTCACCATCTTGAAGATGAAGGTGAATCTTAGCACCATCGTTCTAACTTTTTTACTCACCATCATCATATTCCAAAGCTGGATTTTCCATGTTTTGATGGAGAGAATCCTAGAGGCTGTATCCAGAAAAGCGAAAGATATTTTCAACTCAATGACATTGAAGAGCACAGGAAAGTCGACAATGCAGCTATCTATCTTGAGGGTATGGCTGAAAAATGGTTTTTGAATTTTCAGATTAATCGTAATCGAATTACTTGGGATAATTTATCTCACCATCTATGTGCTCGGTTTTAAAACCCTGTTGAGGAGAATTTTGTGGGTAGTTTTAACAAGCTCATACAAAGTTCATCTGTTGATGATTACTATGAGCAGTTTGGGTCACTCAAAGCTCTAATGTTACGTATGAATCCTTGAGTGAAGCTTACTTTGTCATGAGTTTTCTTAGTGGGTTGAAGGATGAAACTGGTAAGTCTGTGTCTATGTTTCACCCACAAACTATAGTTGATGCTTTCTCATTCGCCAGACTACAAGAACAAAAACTCCACTTAACCAACACAACTACTAGACCATTTACCAAACCTTTCACTACCCCTTATAACTCTCATAGACAATATTCTCCTACACCAGTATCACCCAAGTCAATTCTCACTTCACCTAAATCTGCTCCTAGTACCCCAAAGCCTAACCCTCCACCCCCAGTTATTAAAAGGCTATCACAGGAAGAGATGAACAAGAGAAGGTCTCAACGGTTGTGTTACAATTGTGATGATGTCTATAGACCTGGCCACTTTTGTAGATGGAAGAAAAAACTTTGCATGGTTCATATGGATACTCCTGAGTCATAGGATACTGAGGAGGAGGAAGAAATTTTTGAAGAAGCAAATGAATCCCCGGTACACTCTGATATTGAAGTATCTCTACATGCTCTCACATGCACTGTCACTAGTGATACTATTAGAATTACTAGTCTCATCAACAAGAAAAAAGTCTCTATTCTTATTGACACAAGCATAACCACTAGCTTTATTGCTAGTGATTTGGCTTCTTCACTTCATTGTTTCATTGCACCAACCCCACCAATGATGGTTACTGTTGCTAATGGAGCCAAAACAGTAAGTTCAGGTATTTTCCTAAACTAAAATGGAGTATGCAGGGACACACATTTATGGAGGATTTGAGAGTATTTCCACTGAGAGGTTGTGATATAGTACTTGGAGAAGATTGGCTCAGGAACTAGGTGATGTGATTTTCAACTTTGCCAAACTCAATATTTCCTTTCATTATAACAACCAGCACATTACTTTACAAGGGACTACCCCTAAACACTCCTTCTTAATGATGAGTAGTACAACCATTAAAAAGTACTTTTACAAATATTCTCATGGAATGACAACCCATTTATTTTTCGTTTGTCCAACCTCAACACCCCCTACAACTCCTGGAATTTTACTACCATTATTACAAGAATTCAATGATATTTTTCAAGAACCCACTGAACTTCCTCCAAAAAGGAGTTTGGATCATACAATTCCCTTACAACCCAACTCAACTCCTGTCAATCAAAGAGCCTATAAATGTCCCTATGTACAGAAAGGAGTTGAGCAATTAATTAAAGATATGCTTCGTCTGGGATTATTCAACCAAGTCACAGTCCATTTGCATCCCCAATACTTTTGGTCAAGAAAAAGGATAATTCTTGGAGGTTCTGTGTTGATTATAGGAAACTCAATAGCATTACTATCAAAGATAAATTTCCTATTCCTATTGTTGATGAGCTGCTTGATGAACTTAAAGGATTTAAAGTTCTCTCAAAGATTGATCTTAGAGTTGGCTACCACCAAATCAGGGTCAGTGATTTGGACATTTTCAGGACAACATTTAGAACTCATCAAGGCCACTATGAGTTCAAAGTCATGGCCTTTGGCCTCACAAATGCTCCTGCAACATTTCAAGCTTTTATGAATGACATCTTTCAGCCATTCTTGAGGAAATTTGTTTTGGTTTTCTTTGATGACATACTCATTTACAGTTCAAGTATGACTGAGCACTTAGAGCATCTCCAGGTTGTTTTGTCCTTATTGAGACAGCACCAGCTTTTTGCAAAATTGTCTAAATAAAGTTTTAGACAATCATCTTTGGAGTATCTGGGTCACATTATTACATCTGAAGGATTTTGTGTTGATCCTACAAATATCTCTTGCATGCAGTATTGGCCACTTCCCAAAAATATCAAGGAATTAAGAGTCTTTCTTGGCCTAACTGGGTACTACATGAAATTTGTGCAAGGATATGGTGCCGTCAGTAAACCTCTGTCTGACTTACTTAAGAAGAATTCCTTTCTTTGAAGTCTTGCAGCAACCATTTCCTTTGAGAAGCTGAATCCAGCCATGAGAAATACTCATGTTTTGGCTCTTCTTGACTTTACTAAGAAGTTTGTAGTGGAAAATGATGCTAGTGATTTATGTGTTGGTGCAGTATTGCTTCAGGAAGGCCATCCAATTGCATACTTCAGCAAACCATTAGGTCCAAGAGCCAGAGCTTATGAAAAGGAATTCTTAGCTATTGTCCTTGCTGTTCAAAGATGGAAACATTATTTGCAGGGTGCCAAGTTCATCATGAAAACTGATCATCAGAGTATACAATACTTCCTTACACAAAATATTACAACTGCTCTATACCAAAGGTGGCTTATTAAGCTTTTAGGATTTGACTATGAGATACAGTATAAAAAAGATGCAGAGAATGTAGTTGTTGATGCACTTTCTATAAGACCTACTGCTTCTGTTACTTGTAATTCCTTATCCCTCTCTACTCCATCTTGGATACAAGATGTGGTACTCAGTTATGCAAAAGACCATAAGGATGAACAACTTATATCTCAAATACTCATCACTGTTGATACTGTACCACATTTCACCTACAAGGAAGGCATTCTGAGATACAAAAACAGAATATACATTGGCACAAAAGGTAATGTCAGATACCACATATTACAATCATTGCATGCCTCTGCTGTAGGAGGTCATTCTGGTATGCAAGCCACTTATGTCAGGGCTAAGAGCCATTTTTACTGGCAAGGAATGTTGAAAGATATAGTGCTCTTTGTGTCTCACTGTGACATTTGCCATAGAAATAAGAGTGATCAAACAAATGTTGCTGGCCTCCTGTAACCTTTACTAATTCCTGATCAAGCTTGGCAGCACATTACTATGGACTTTATTGATGACTTACTTGTTAGTAGCAGAAAGAATGTAATTCTGGTTATAGTGGACAGGTTAACAATCTATGCTAACTTCATTGCTCTACAACATCCTTACACAGCTGCATCTGTAGATCAAGCATTCCTCAATAATGTCTTCAAGATCAATGGTTTGCCTTCCTCTATAGTGTCTGACAGAGATAAAGTGTTCGCCAGTAATTTCTGGCAAGACTTATTCAAAGCTATAGGGAATAGCTTGAATATGAGCATTGCTTGTCATCCACAAACAGATGGCCAGACTGAAAGAGTTAATGCATGTTTGGAAAATTATTTGAGATGCATATGTGGCCACAAACCCAGCAGCTGGAGTCAATGGTTGTGTCTTGCAGAGTGATGGTACAATACTAGCTACCACAGAGGCTTGAAAATGTCTCCCTTTTAAGCCCTATATGGGTATGTCCCTCCCCATATGGCTTCCCCTACTACTATTACAACTTTTGTGGCTGCAGTTGTTATGATGGATCTGCTCAAATAATCACTCCATAAAGCTCAAGAACGTATGAAACTATATGTTGATACTTCAAGGGTTGACAAATAATTTGCAGTGGGGATTTTGTCTATTTGCGACTTCAACCTTACAGGCAGGCATATGTGTCACTCAGGAAGAATTTCAAACTATCAGCTAAGTTTTATGGCCCTTTTCAGGTGCTACAAAAGGTAGGTGTTGCGGCTTACAGGTTGGACTTACTCTCTAGTTCTCTATCCACCCTGTATTCCATGTATGACAATTGAAGAAACACATTGGCCTCAAGCACACACCCTCTACTACTTTACCTGTTGTGGATCCTTATGGAGTTGTCATTAGGTTGCCTGAAAAGGTGTTACAGTCACGCACTGTGTTCATTGGCCAACAGCAGGTACGCCAAGTATTGATCCAATGGACACACTCTTCAGCAGAGGAGGTCACTTGGGAAGCTGTCTCAAACATCAAAGCTCATTATCCTAGATTTATACTTGAGGACAAGGATCTTCTTCAGGGGGAGGCAATGTTGCATACTATGGCCTAACGGATTTTTCCTTATTCTCTCTTTTGATGTACGGGTCACCATTTTGGCTGCCCTAATCTAAGAAGTAGAATGCCTTAGTATTTTATTTATCGACCGTTGATTATTAGACACGCGTCCGTGATCCATTGTGTATTCTTTAAGGATTATCATTGGACATAAATGTGTAAGAGAAGCTTATCTTCTCTAATAATTGAAAGTTAATGAAATAGGTTTTGTTGGATGCGCTTCTTAAGCCAGATTTGGCCTGAATCTTCGATTCAGAAGGTGTTTACACCATTTTTATCATCTTTGTCTTGTTAATTAGTTGTATTTATACAACACAACACTAGAAATGGCCGATAGTTGTGAAAGTTGAAAATTCTGATAACATGGTGTTAATGGTGATTAAGATCAGAATGATCAACATAGGAAAACAGTAAATCTCATTACAGAATAAGCTAGTTGTTAAGACAATATTTATAGATATCCGTACATACTAATAACAAACACACGTTAATACACACCTGCTGAGAACACATGACACTAAAAAATAATTAACGTGAATTGGTTATCCTGCGCCACTGGATTTCTTATCCTGCACTGCGTTTTTAGCTTGAGTTGTATCTTCACTTACTCTACCAATATCCCCCCTCAAACTGATGGGTACAGAAGTGACCATAAGTTTGGATCTGAGCTGCTGAAACCTTGGACTATGAAGACCTTTTGTAAAGATGTCAGCCACTTGATCAAGATTGTGAACATAGAAAATATCCAATACCTTATTCTGCACTAATTCTCGAATAAAATGAAAATCCTGCTGAACATGCTTCATCTTAGTGTGTAGAACATGGTTCTTATCTAGAGAGATAGAACTAATGTTATCACACCCTATTCTAGGAATACCTGGGACTGAAAAATGAAGATCATTCAAAACATAACATACCCAGACAATTTCAACGGCACTATTAGCCAGAGTTTTATATTCAACTTTTGTGCTTGATCTTGCAATAGATGACTGCTTCTTAGATGACCAAGAGATAATGTTGGATCCCAGAAAAATATAATATCCACCTGTAGATCTTCTATCATCTATAGAACCAACCCAGTCAGCATCAGAAAATCCCAAAAGAAAAGAACTGCCACTTGTGAAATGCAAACCATAATCCAAGGTACCTTTAATATATCTCAGTATTCTCTTGGCATCTTGTAGATGATCAGTTCTTGGATTTTGCATATACTGACAAACCAGATTAACAGCAAAGAGATATTTGTTCTTGTCCAAGTGAGGTATTGTAAAGCACCCACTGAGGACTTGTATTCAGTAGTATTTGATAATAGATCACCTGAAGTTTGAGTGAGTTTCTCAGTAGCGAACCTTCGTTATTATGCTTGTGTAATAAGTCCACAACATATTTGGTTTGAGACAAATATAATGAACTTCTCTGAACTTCAAATCTCAAGAAAAAATGTAGGTTACCCAGATCTTTGACAGGGAAAGTAGTTTGCAAATGAGATATAACATACTTGATAAAACAAGGAGAAGAACCTGTAAGCAAGATGACATCAACATATAAAAGGGCTACTGTGATTTGAGAACCATCCTCATGAACAAATAAAGATGCATCAGATGATAAGTTGACAAAATGAAGTGACTTCAAGGCATTGATGAGCTTATCATACTAGGCCCTAGGTGACTGCTTCAGACCATAGATAGCTTTGTGGAGTAAGCAAACATGATGAGGTTTAGTTGGATCAGAAAATCCTGGGGGCTGTGTCATATATACTTCTTCTTACAAATCACCATGCAAGTATGCATTACTAACATCAAGTTAATCGATCTTCCAGTTGGATTAAACTGCCATTGAAAGTGATAGGCACATTTTTGAGTCTTATATAATCTCAATTGTATATATTATTAGTGCTCGATTTTATATTTATTATGGCTTTTTATGTCCCTGTAGGTATTTTTGGAGAAATAAGCTTTTGCGGCGAAATTGGCTAAAAAAGTGGTTTTTACGCTCGTGGGAGAAAATTACTATACGGACTCCCACTTTGGATAAGGGTAACCTAATTACTAAGGGGTGACCCATTTCCAGGCATCTGCTAAAGGGAGACCGGGACTGGATAGGGGAAGGTCACATTTCTTCACGTTTTCAAACATTCGTTTTGGCGGGAAACTGGCAGCAGCAAGGAGCAATTTTTGTGTGAGAATCTTTGGGCAGTTTTAAAGAGATTCAATTGTGGAATTCGATTGGGCTGGACTTACTAGAGAAAAACAGGGTTTGTGTGTGCGTTTGGGTCGAACATATTGGGATAGAATGGCCAGGAGAAGTGAATCAAAGTTCAACAGGGATACGTATTCTTTATGTTTATTTTCAAAGATTTTGTGAAGAATTTTGGGAGAGTTTTACGCTGGATAAAGATGTACCTAGTCTTGCTCAAGTCAGAGGAGAAGTTTGGAGAGTTAGAATAGGCCAGAAGACGCGTACAGAGAGGATTGAAGTGAGATTTTCTCTCAACTGTTGACCGAAGAGAATAAAAAGAATATTCATAGATAAACTCGGATTTGTGAGTTTTGCTGGGTATGAAAAGGCTGGTTCGAGTCTTAGAAAGGTGATCAAGTGTTTGGGGTCGAGCAGGGACCAGAGAGAGACCGGAGGAGCGAAGAACAGGAGTTGCAGGAAAAGTTTCCTGCTGTTGCTGCTGCTGCTCGAGGAGGAAGAAGAAGACGAAGAACAGACCCTCCAGGGATGTCGTTCTTCAACAGTGCTAGAAGCAGCAGACTTGCGTCGTTATTCAACAGCAGCGCTAAAGTATCGTTCTTCTCTGGACGCTTAAAGAGGGTCGTAGTTTCACTGTATTATATTTTTCACTCTTTTAATCATATTTTGAGCATCAAGTATGTATTTTGAGAATATGATTATTATGAGTAGCTAAACCCCAATACTGGGATGATGGAGGAAACCATTCTTTATGCATGAGTAATTCTATTTAATTCTTTTATGACTATTTGCACTATTATAAGTTGATTTATGATTTTTCTTGATAATTTGTGATTTTATCTGATGATGTATGCTTAGTCTAGAAACTATTGATGCATCATGCTTATGATTTACATCTAATACTTTATAAAATCTATTTTTCGCAAAGAAAGGAGTCGATATTTGTTATCATTATAAGCTATAATTGTCTAGAATTAATAGTTGTTTCGCATGAGTATAAGAATTGGTGGAATCCTGAGTCCTAGTATCTCTTGATCCTGTGACAAATTTTGTATATATTTTTGTTTTAAAAATCTTTTCAAGTCCGAGCAACGAATCCTTATTTATCGCAATCGAAATACTACAACAGAAAGTATGATTCTGATTATTGCTGGCTTAGAAACAGGACTAAAGGTTTCTTCATAATCAAGTCCTGGTTGTTGATGAAATCATTTGGCTATTAATCTAGCCTTGTGCCTGTCAATACTCCCATTTGCATTGTATTTGATCCTAAATACCCATTTGCAGCCAATAAGATTTTGAGAAGCTTCAGGTTGAACTAAAGACAAAGTTTCAGCTTGTATTAAAGCATTATATTCGTCAACTGGAGAAACTCTCCAAACCCTTTCTCTATTTGCAGCTACAATACTCTTTGGTATGTGACAAACAAAAGCAGTATGTAAAGGGTACTTGGTTTTTAGTTCATTAAAGCATTATACTTTTTGTTTGCAAATTAAGATTTAGGAGTATAAATACCCCTCTTGCCCCTAGTAACCATAGAATGATCATTCTTAGTAATAGGCACTTGAACTGAAGAAGAAGGTGCAGTTGGTAATGGATCTGGAATAGTCATAGGAACTGAAGATGAAGATACAGTAACAGATGTAGGAATGAAGGATGCAGAAGAAGATGGAGAGATGGAAGTAGTAAGCTCATTGTAAGGAAACCATGACTCATTTAAAGATACATGTCTAGAGATATATATGGTTCCTAAAGATGGATCCAAACACCTATACCCTTTATGATTAAGACTATATCCTAGAAAAATGCAATGCTTGCTTCTAGGTTCTAATTTATTAGATGTATAAGGCTTTAATCAAAGAAAACAAGAGCAACAAAATACTTTGAGAAAGTTATAATCTGGTTTTGTGTGAAAAAGCATTTCAAAGGGAGTCAAAAAGGAAATGGATCTGGTTGGAAGTCTGTTTATGAGATAGTTTGTTGTTTGAAGTTCTTCAACCCAAAACTCATTTGGTGAACCAGATTGTAATAAAAGAACTCATGTTACTCCTAGAAGATGTTTATGTTTAACTCAGCAACACCATTTTGTTCAGGTGTATGAGGACAAGAAAATTCATGGGTAATACCATCAGTGGCACAATATTCTTAAAGGAATGTGTTTAAGAACTCTCCACCATTGTCAGTTCTAATATTGATGACAGAATGAGAAAGTAATTTCTCTATTCTAGTAACAAAGGAAGTAAAAGAAGTTTTAAAATCAGCTTTGGAGACCAATGGAATAACCCAGCAATACTTGGTATATTCATCAACAATATTTGCATAGCACAAATTTCCAAACAATAATGCAACATGACAAGGACCCCACAGGTCCATGTGCAACAATTGTAAAGGTTTCTGAGCTACAGTACTAGACATTTGAAATGGCATCTTTTGTGACCTACATAGTTTGCATTCATTACAATGGAATGGCTTATTGGACACATTATACAAATGAAGAGCAGTACATATTTTTTGAAGAGTTTGAAATGAAGGGTGACCAAATCTTCTATGAAAAATAGCACTGTCAGTGATTGATGAAAAATCTTGTGGAGAGGATGTAAAGGTGATTGGATAGAGACCATTCCTATGTGGTCCTTGGAAAAAGATCTTCCCAGAAGTCTAATCCTTCACAGAAAAACCATGAGAGTCAAGAGTTAAGGAGCACTTATTGTCTGAAGTGAATTTATGAGAAGATAGTAAAGTATGAGATGCTTGTGGAACTAAGAGGATGTCATTTAACTGAAAAGAGTGATCATTCAAAATTTTACTAGAGTTACTAGTATGAAAAATGGTCATACCTCCACCATTGGCTGTGTTGATAATTTTTTTGCCATCATAAGGAGTAGTCTCATGTAATGATGTAACTTCAGAAGTGATATGATTGTTGGCACCAATATCAATAATCCATTCTTCATTGTCAAAAATATCAGCTAGAGATAGCATTGCACTGAGATTGGTTGGAGGAGCTCTGCCTTTGCATGAAAAATTCAATCTGTGATTACAATTTTGTGCAAGATGGCTATCTGAATTGCAGATCTGACATGGAATTTTGTCAGGAGCAGGATTTCCTCTTCCATAGTTGTGTCTAGCAAAGATTGCTGGATTTGGAAATCTACCAGCATTTGAGTGTCTACCTATATTATAATAGCCTCTAGATGAACCTCTATAATTGCTTGCCATAAAAGCCTTTGCATCCAAATCACTTTTTTTGATTTTAGCTCTCTCACTTACAACTTCTTCTTCACTGAGCAAGTTGTTATGTAACTCTATACTAGTAATTGGAGGATTTATATGCCTCATTAATGTGGAAAATGGAATATAATCAGAATTCAATGGTTTTAGAGAAATAACCACCAATTCTCTATCAGATACAATCTCTCCAGATGCAGCTAGTTGATCGGACAAAAGCTTAATTTCATAATAAGATTTGGAATTGATTTGTTACCTTGAGAAGTGTTGAGAAGTTTTGTCCGTAACTGAATTGAATGAGTTGTTGATGCTCTGTAAAATCTTCTTCAATACTTGTCCACAAATTATGAGATGAGGTAGATCTTGAAAAGTAAGCGACAACAGAATTAGAAATCATTGAGTTAATCCACATTCTGATTGTAGAGTCTTTTTCAATCCAGTCTGAGTAATTTGGATTTTCTATTCTGTTTGCTTCGTTACATGGAGATGTATATTGTTGTAGACATGGATAAGATCCATCCAAGAACCTCATTAACTTGTATCTCTGAATAACAGGTTGCATCAAATTTCTCCAAGTGAAGTAACAAATTAAATTGTTGATTTGATTTAAAGAGACATTTGAGAACGTAATTGTTGTTGTATTTTCCATTGTTGAAGATGTTGTTGATGAAAATTTTTGAATCATAAAACAGACATAAGCTTTGAGAAGAAAAAAGAACCAAAAAAATTTCAAGAATACGAGAAATTGATGAAAAAACTAATCACAAATCTTGATGATTGTGAATGAGAAAAGCAGCGTTAAAAACATAGATCGAGAGAATGAGATCAAGAAACAAGAAAAATCGAAGAATCACCAAAGAAAAACCACTAAAACATAATAAATCTTCAGTACAGTGATTAAAACAGCAGCAGATACTTGAGGAAGCACTATGAATATGCGGGATCGAAAGAGAAAAGGATGATGAGACCCTAATCTAACATGTATGATACCATGATAGCATGGTATTAATGGTGATTAAGATCAGAATGATCAACACAGGAAAAATAGTAAATCTTATTACAGAATAAGCTAGATGTTAAACAGCATTTATAGATGTCCGTACAAACTAATAACAAACACACGTGAACACACACGTGCTGAGAACACATGACACTAAAACAGAATTCACGTGAATTTGTTATCCTGCGCCACTGAATTTCTTATCCTGCACTGAGTCTTTAGCTTGAGTAAGGGTGCACACGGTACGGTTCGGCTCGGTTCTTGCCGAGGCCGAGTACTTGTACCTCCCAAGGGTCGGTTCCCAGATTTTGGACCGGTACCGGTACCGTGTACCTCGGTTCCGATACCATTCGGTACATGTACAGTTCCGGTACGGGACCGGTACCGGTCGGTTCCTGTGATTTTTCAGATAATTTTTTTTGTTTTGTTTTTCAGACAAATTTTCCTGTTAGTTTTACCTGTTTTTCAATATATTAAGCAAATCTCAATCAAAGAACAAAGTAACAACTAACAAGTGGCAATAATACTAGCTATCCAAAGTGCCAAACAACCAAAGTCTTGAAAATCTGAAAAAATAACAACTAACAAGAAGCAGTACAGTAGCACACAAACACACACACTGACCAACACAAACAATACTACAAGTCTACAGTACGATAATAAGTTGGTTGGATAGAGGATCCAACAAATGTATCTGTAGCAGGTGTAGGTGTAGCAGCTGAAGTAGGTATAGGAGTAGCTGTTCCACAAGCTAGACTTGATGCATCCATGATTCATCACAGAGAACTCACAAATAAACATAAACGTAAGTACATAATACAAGCTAGAACATCCTCAGCTAGAGGCATGAGACTAAAGTTGTTCCCAAGAAAACAAATAAACAAAAAAAGATAGCTACAGCGTTAAAGACAGACAACAAACACGACATTACTTGAAAAATGAATATCATGTATAACTCTTAGTAGCATAAAATATGTGTTGTTTTCACTAAAGTGTCATTTATCCCCTGGATTAGGAAAGACATGATCCTCCACTAACCCTAAAAATACTCTGCTTGTTTGCTACATTTTAGCCTATGGAATGAAGCTACCCGCTTAACTGCTTACAATAACTACCGGCTGTCATGTTCCGCTTATAGAGTATAGTCATCAATGCACGGCAAAACCCATTAAAAGACAATGAGGAAGATTAGTTTAATAAAATTGAACCAGGGAAGGACATGCTCTATACAACTAAACTACTGTGAAAAAAATTACAAAAAAGAATAAAAGTATACATAGTACAAATACACACACATTGAACCCCCTCAGATCAAAAAACAGACAGAACTATTGTGCTACCTGAGCAGGCCAGACTTGTAGTGCACATGCCTCCACTGTGTTCAATTCACACTCAGTTGGTCCATGCTGCAATCATTCAGAACAAGAATTTCAACCAAAAATTCTACTTTTCCCTAAAACATGAGCATTTGTAGATCATTTTAACATAGTTAATGACAAAAAATTCAGATCGGAATTTTGATTCTTATCAACTGAATTTGAAAATGACGATCATCAAAAACATGGAAATTGATTTAACTAGGAGAGTAGGGATATATACCTGGCAGGTAATGACTTTATCAGAAGTAATTCTGGCATTACCATAAGGAATTAATGAGTTGAAGATCGATGATATCAATGAGTCCATTGTTGAAGATTTGTGGTAAGTAATTCACCGTGAAATTTGAACAGTATGGACACAGAGTTTCATAATGAAGAGCTAAAGAAACTTTACCATAACATGGAGAATAAGGTGGTATTTGAGCTGATGATGATTCAATAGAACAGAACAGAATGACTAGAGACAATACAAAGATTGATGATGAAGAAGAAGAATAGGCCATGGCTCTGTATAATCAAAACAAAAAAATTGGTTAGCTCCAAAGATCTTAAAGAACACTCAGTCTCAAACAGTATTAATTGAAAAAATTATAAAAAAGGAAGAAATAAAAAGTACCTTAATGGGTTTCCTTGGTTAAAGTTGGATGGTTCCTTCTTCCTTGAATCCTTTCCCTTCGTCTTCTCCCTGGCGTGAGTGATAACTTACCCTGTGAAATTAAAAGTTTGAAACCCTAAATTAAATTAATCAAAAGTCAAATAAATCTCAAATTTAAAAAATCAAGGAACCCATAGTCCAAATCAAACGATTTTAACACAATAACTAATAGAAATTGATTAAAATTGGAGAAAAAAAAAGCAAAAAAAGTAAAAAATTTACACAAATCACTGACTTTTCTCATTCTTCTTCTGGATCGAGAGGTGGAGTAACTGGTGTTGTTCGTTGTTGGAGATTAATGATTTAATGGAGACTAATCTATGGAGTTCAGAGAATCAGAGACAGAGTTCTTCTCAGTTCTATTTCTCAGAGAGAAGACGGAAAAAAACGAAAATGAAAAACCCTAGCGTTAGGTTCTATATATACCCCCCTTAATCTAACGGTTATTATTAGTTCAGTACCCCTAAATCTAATGGTTAGAAATCGTCGGTACTTTCGGTCCGGACGGTACGGGACTTAGACAGGACCGTATACCTGTACCTCCCCAGCCTCGGTTCCTATTTTTTGGACCGATACCTGTACCCCCTTCCTCGGTTCGGGACAAAAACAGGTACGGGACCACCGGTTCCGGGACGGTCCGTCGGTCCGGCTCGGTTCCTGTGCACCCTTAAGCTTGAGTTGTATCTTCACTTACTCTGCCAGTAAACTCAGTTTCAAGAAGTTTATTCACCGTAGTGTATCGCTGAATTGCGGCAAGAACATGATATTCTTTAGTAAAATACGAAAGAATAGTTCGTTGTGTACGTACTTATTGCACGACTCCGTGATTCATCCAAAGGGAATTTCAACCTACTATATAGGAATCAAATGATGGAATGGAACTGTATTTGTTCAATGTTGGTACATCCATTTTCTTCTTCAAACAAATCACCATCACATATGAAATGAGTTGAGCAGCTCATTAGTTGAGCTTCACTCGGCCCACTACTTAGATAAGTACTGTGCAATTGTCTTCCTCGTAGGCAAGTAAGCGCTAGGAATTTTTACGTTTGTACAAAGTATTTGAACACAATCTAAACAAAACGCAAAATAGGCTTTTTGAATTTAACATTAAGATCTGAGACCCAATGAGTGACTATTGAAATGAGGAGATCTAAGGATCAAATTTTGTTAGTGGCCGGTTTGAGATTGAATTGGGTTGCTCATATTTAAACTTTAAAAGGAAAGAGATGATAACATAGTCCGTTTACATTATTGAATTTTACTGGTGTTGTGGGTGAACAGTAATTAACAAAGACATCTCGATTTAAGAGAGTTGGTAGAACCACAAGAGAATGAATTAGTGTCAGAATATTTTTGTTCCTTCTATTTTATTTCTTTTTCAAAGTAGTCAGAGTATTTTGGTGAGAGTATTTTGGTGAGGGCGATCTACGTACGTGTAAAACATCAGCACTCAAAATAATAGTGTGTTTCGGGATATTTGACTATCGTTGCTCTTTACTTGGAAAATTAATAGTAAACGGTTGGTCACTTTGTTGTTGATGGCACTAGATACAGGTATAATTACAAAAATGAGAAGTATACAGAAATTTTATTAAATCTGATCAACATGTTCTTGGCCCTTCCTTGTGAGGGTAAAATACCCGATAATCACGTGTCAACATCCTAAGGGATGAATACATGATAAGATGATGGGATAGGAACATCGAGTCCTACTCTAAAAGGTGAGTTCGTCTGAATCGAGACGCCTGCTACAAACACCACATAAATGATGCGTGTGAGGAGTGGTCTAATCCGCTAAGACGGTCAAGTCTAGAAAGAAGGATTGCATTTAATGAAGGATAAGAACAGATGTGGATAAATCTACATCGTAGTGGAAGGCTCGGACGATCTATACTTCGACCCAGAGGTGATAGAGCACGAGGTTCCCCAGATAAGGGATACACGATGACGAGCAAGGCGAGACGATTCGGAGGGAGAACCAAGCGAGCCATCACTAGGGATAGTATAGAACCAGTCTGAAGCGATGAAGGAGATGTACGACAACTCCACCAGATCGGCAAGACCATGCCGTCACAAGTCTAATTTTCCTATAAATACCAGTCCATGTAGAAGGGGATGGACAACTTATGTAACATTTTAGATGTTCTTTCTACAGAGAATTCCTGAGAGAGATCTAGATAAATAGAGAGTAAGAAGTCTAAGTGACATTTGTAGTTCTTTCAAGGGTAAGACCTTATAATCAATAAAGAAAACATCTTCTTTCCCGTGGACGTAGGTCTTCATGGCCGAACCACGTTATATACTTGTGTCAATCTTTACTTTTCATGTTATTTACATCTTGTTCATCTTGAATCTTGAATATTTGGGTAGTTTATACCCTTTATATTTACATGGGTGTAGTCATCAGAAAAGATGCAACTAAATTTTGGCGCTAGAAACAGGGAGGTATGAAGATCTATTCTACCTCCCTAACAACATCTCTATATCATTTTCATAATCTCCATGAGAGAAGTGGATTTCATACCACTGTGTAGAGTTCTGTTAGAATTTATGAGTAGAGCTCGGACTCAATCACGATCCATGCGATATTTGGAGTCTTGAAGACCCTCAAAATAAACAGATCTACTTCCTTTTCATCGATTTTCTTTAAGATTTCAACATGTTCCTGAAGATGCTCAGGAGAGTTGTAGATCAAAGTAAAAATGGAGTTTTAAACACTTCAGTGCTCAAACGATCTCCTCCATGAAGGAGCTGGGAAGAAATACAAGTCAGTAAGCTTCATAAGAAAAATATTATCCTATGAAAGTTGAAAAGACGGTTTTTTTCATGATGTTCATCATCAAACTCACCACAATCCAAAATCTTCTTCTTAGAAACCTAACTCTAAGTCAAGGGGAAGGATTAATGATTACATAATCATTCATCAAACTCAAGGTTTGTTCAAAATCAAAAGTTTAAAGATGATGAGAGGTACTTCCTAGAATGGGAAGATATGCTCAATCTTACTAATTTGTTTTTTTCCCAATAGAGGTAAAACGTTGTAGATGGGGAAAAACGATTTGCTGGTTTTTTAGGAAAGTGGAGAGTTGCGGACTAGACTCCTCAACCGAGAAAACTGCTTAACCCCACACAGATGCACCGCAAAGGTAGTGCTTAGATTCGAGAGATCAATATGTAGGACTCCGGCCTAAACCAAGTCAATGACCATTCCAGATTTAATTCGGTCACAAAAAGGAAGATAGGTTGATCTGTAGGAGGGAAGCTGAGAATTATGTGGGATCAATGATGATCAAGGATTGTGGATGTGTTGAAGGTTTCTGCAAATTGATGAATTGTGAAGTTCGAATAAGTTATGGGCGATTGATGGAATTTTTGAGAGTGATTGCTCGAAAAATTGTTGTCCTCAATCGTGGATCAAGAGACTTATTTATATTGTCAACTAAATAAGAAATTCCGCACCAATAACCAATATGTCTTTTTTGTTCGATCGAGGAAATTCCCTCATATACACGAATCCTACGAAGCTCAGCCTTGTGACACTATCAACCAATGCTTTGTTCTCGGCCCAGGCGCAGAATAGCGAACACATTGATCCCAGTAAGTGTGACGGTTTCATGAGTGAAAGAGTGGGAAAGTGGAAGATCGTGGTAAAACCAATTCCAGGTCGTGCGGAGACTTGGTTAACCATCCAACCACTACTTTGCTAACTCCTTCAACAGCTGCACGACTTACTCACATTTCTTATCGTGGATGAATCCACGTGCCGTAGGCCACCATACCAAAACCCTAATTGATATCCCCCCATGTGACATGATTGATGTCTCACGAATCGTGGATTCTGCATGACAAACGTGTATTTAATTAGTCAGTTGTTGACTGTTTAGACAATGAGTCTAGGTTTTGTTGAATCGAGCATGAGTGATCGAATGCTCAGTAGAACATGTTAGACAATGCTCGAATATTGTAAATTCGAGCAACTGATGAGCAAGTATTGCTCGACAAATTACTGGATATTGATAGTTTGATCAATATTCGAGCAATTGAGCAAGTATTGCTCAATTCGACGAATTACTGAATATTGATAGTTGGATCAATATTCGAGCAATTGAGCAAGTATTGCTCAATTCGACGAATAAATTATCGAATATTGATAGTTGGATCAATATTCGAGCAACTGAGCAAGTATTTCTCAATTCGACGAATTATTTATTGGTGGCGTGACCCAATAAAATATTAATTAAAATATTGGTAGATTACCAAATATTGTATGATTAATTTGCGTGTTATTTACTGAATCAACATAAATTTATTTAGTGTTTGAACTTGCTCAGAATGATGATTTGTTGAGCGTTTGTTCAAGACCCTAATTTTTGGTCAATTGTTCGTTAATTGATGAATTGCTGAAAATAGGAGAGGGACCGACCACATGGAATGATGGACGACCATGTGGTGCCCAATTTTTCGAGTGAGAGTACACCAGGGTCCTGAGTTGACCGGTTGGTGAAAGAATGATGATTAAATGCCGGTTCCATCATTTATTGAAATAGTGCTCGTCTGAGCATTAGGTATTAAAACCTAATTTATGGAGAAGTGAGGGACCGTCCAAGAAGGCATAAAACCGGACCTTGAGGGTGTGGAACCAGCTGATGGTCGATTGATCTAGTGCCAAGTTGTTTGGAAAGAGTTTGGACCCAATATGAGCAATTGTGCAAATTAGGTCAAAATTGTGAAAACGTATGGGACCAACTCGTTGCACGCCTTAGAGCCGCCCTTGGTCGGTCAAGGGAGCATGCCCGTGTCTCAGTCCTGAGAATTTCGGTATTTTCTGATGCGCGTTTGAGCAATATTTTGTATTTTCAGAAGAATTCGATCTTTGACTGAAATTCTCGATTTTGCTCGAATGAGCAAGTAGAACTTTGCTTGTTTGATCAAAATTTAGAAAAATATTAAAATAATAATATTTTAATATTTGGCGTGAGTATCCTAGTCGGTCATGTGACCATTTAACTTTTGTCCTTCTCATGGTTTGAGCAATATTTGAGAAAATATGAAGAAACCATGATTTTTGCTGAAACAGGGAAGTTTCATGAGATAGGAGAAATAATAATTTATGAAAGATTAGGGATTGCAAGGTGTGGGATCGGCCACGGCTAGGGCATGTGATAGACACATTTTTGTGTCTAAATTGATCTCAATACTATATATTGTTGGCACTCGATTTCGTATTTATTTACAGTATTTTTTGTGTTTGTAGGTATTTTTGGGGAATAAACATTTTTGGAAGAATTGGCTTAAAAGTGTTAAAGGCATCCTCAATTCAGATAAGAGGACCAATCTTGTTAAAGGCACCCAAAAAATGGATAGAGGCACCCTCTCCTTCTTCATTTTGAAACAAATTCACGGAATTTATGGGATATTTTAAAGGTTCGAGGCAAAGGTATCTTCTTGCCTATTATACATAAAGTTTCCATATCTTGAAGGTAAAAGAGATAATATATTTATGAGTTGGTTTTTATTGAAAAGGAGAAAGAAAATCTGGGGTTTTATTTAAAAAATAAAAAAAGATAATATCCCTAGGATTTTATTCTAGCAAATAAAGAAGATTTGTGATAACGGAGAAAGAAATTATTCATGAGATATCTTTCATTAAAGAGAAGATCTGTTGGAGTTATGGAAGAAGATTTTGAAATAATGTTTGAGTAATGGGTTATTGTGTATAAATAGGGCGCTAGTAGGACCAAACACATGGATGGAGAGAGGGGAGTTTTGGGAGAGCAAAATCATTGTTTTATTCTTCTCATTACATTTCATCATCTTGTAAACAATTTTTTAGCCATGAATAAATATTTTAAGTGTGTTCTCGACGTGATGAGCTAAACCCCAACACTGGGACGACGGAGGAAGACGAATTTCATACATGGGTAAAATTATTTAATTCTTTTTAAGACTTTTGCATTAATTTTAATTGAAATATGATTTGAATTAATTGGTTGTCATTTAATTTGATGAGGTATGCTTAGCTTAAATGTTTTGATACATCATGCTTAGGATTTACAACAAATCTTTTGAGAATCTACCTTGGCAAAACCAGAGTCCATGTTAGTTTTATTCATTAAGCTTTAATTGTTGAGAATAATTAAATTGAACCCTATGTTATGAATTCGACGAAATCCTAGTCCCAGTAACACTCTTCATCCTGTGACAATATTTTGTGTATATTTTTTCTTTTCTTTTAGTTTATTAATTCTTAAAATCAATTCATCAAGTCCGAGTGAACGACAACTCTATTTACCACTATATAAAACTCGATCAATTTTTGGCGCCGCCGACGCGGACTTGTGTATAAATTTGTTTTTAGGTTTTATTTTTATTTTTATTATTTTTGTTCTTTTTTACGCCTTTTGGTGCTTTTGTTTGCTTTCAGATTCGGAGCTAAGCTAGAGAAAAAGAAAAAGTGCTAAAAATAGAAAGCAAGGCCAAAGAAGGAAAGAAAAGAGAAATCCAAAAGGAGTGAAGAAGAATTTTTTTTTTCTTTGTATATAGTTATTTCTTTTTATTTTTAGAAACTGTAATTAGAGTTTTTATTTTTGTAATCTTTTATTTTTTTGGACACTTTTTAAATTATATTTTTGGACATTGGACATTTTTTTTTAAACCCTACGGAAGGGTAGTTTTAAATAAACTGTTTGCAGAGAAGGACGGCGATTACGATATCGCCTCGGCCCCTTGGGTTCGTACATGACATAGGAGTTGTGGTCCGAGTCGACTTCAACGGTTCATCCCCCGTCTGGAACGGAAGGTAAGAATTCTAAACACCCGCGAATCCCCTGTCAGCGGGTTTACTGGATGATTTTGTATGCATATATGTTGAGGAATCGAATACGGATTTTTTAATTTCCTAGTAAAGGGAAAGGCCTGGCCATACAAGATAAGGGTTCGGATTTCATCACCATTCTCTTCTTGCCCGCCTTAGGAAAACGAAACCAAACGCGAACCTAAGCCTAAAATTTTGACTACAACGAGACCGATAGGGTAACGAGCTTAATAGGAAAGTCATTCGAAAAATATTGGTTACTCTTTTAAGCATACTTCGAAGTTCATGATGGTTTCTGTGAGTTGAATGCGTGACTGCGCCGCCTTGTAATGCGGTGAGGCCTTGGGTATCAAAGCTCCACGCAGCTTCCCTCGCCTCTATTCAACTTACTTTGACTCGGATTGATTCCAGAGGGGTTTGCTTAAATTCTAACGAATTCCCTTTCGAAGGATTAAAAGATGGTCTAGAAACAATCTAAGTGGAGCCATCATGCTTTTTGTTTGCTAGATAAAATAGGCTTGTTGTGGTCGAGTCAGCCTTCTTTGTGCTTGTTTAGAATCCCCTTGTAGTTAGGATGTCGAACTTGTATAGCCAATACAATGATTATCCAACCGAGCAACATGGACATTACTCTTTTTATGATCATAGTGTGAATAGTGGTTGGGGACGCCAACCTTTTCAAGAGTTTGGGTCATACCATGGTGACCCCAATTACTATCCGCATGCGCATCAGTCTTACGAGCAAGAAGATTATAATACTAGTTATTCGTATTTAGAGGATACAATCAAACTTCTGAAAAGTAGTCCTTTTTATGATCCTTCAGTTCCTATTCCTTCTCTAGAAAAGTCTCTCGGAAGTTTAGCTGAGTCGACACGAAAGTTAGCTGAATCGACATGTAAGTTAGCTGAGGTGAATAACGTAGTTATGGACGAAAGGACTGCAACAACGACTGAATCTTTAGAAGATATCCTCAATATATTAACTCAAAACTTAGATCCAACACTAAGGGAACTTTCTTTGGAGGATACCCTTGAGAGGATAGCTGAGTCGACACGTAGACTTGAGTTAGAGCCGAACGAAAGTATTGCTCGAAATAAATTGAATTTCCAATATAGTGTATCCAATAATACCTTTGAGAATGAAGATAGTTATTCACATAATCAAGATGACGAGGATAAAATTGGTAACACTACTTGTTTAGATGAGGTCCAACCATTTTTGTGTCATTATAATGATGATTATGATGAGGATAGTGTTGATGAAGAATTTGAAATAAGTAGGCATAGTGATCAGGAATTTGTTACTCCAATTGAACTTAATAATGATAATGTTTCTAGTTCAAATCCAAATAATTTTAATAAGTATTCACCTATTCAAAAGGACGAGGATTTGACTAGAGATACTCCCGTTTTAGACGATGTAGTATTTCCTTATGTTTACGAAGCCAACGATAGTTTAGAGGAACGAGTTTATTCTGAGAATATTGTTTTAAAGTCTAGCGATTTAGAAACATTAGTCTTAGACGAAGAAGATGAACTCATAGAGCTTTTAAATATGAGTGAGGATGCATCATATGAGTATAATCTACACGAAGAAATTGACCATTTTAAGGATTCCGATGATCTAGAAATTAGGGAAATTGTAGCTAGTCTATCTAGAGACACCCAAAACTCTAAGTTTGGGGGTGATTATCATTCTCCTTGTGCCTTACCTTTAGCTCTTACATAGATACCTTACCTTTAGCTCTTACCTTCATACTAGCTCTCCCGAACCTAATAATGTCCAGGAAGAAGTTCAGTTGTTAGAAACCCATCCTCTGGTTGATGTGGTTTACCCAGGCTATGATACCCAGATTGATTTTGTTTTCCCACAAAAAACATTTATTCCAATTCTGGGAACATTTGAATTTCAGATGTGTCGGTTATTAGGTTTTGAGACTAAAACTAATTACTTTAGGATATTAGGGTTGACACATTTTCTTAAGAATGACCATTATTATGGTCAACTTTGTGAGTCAAATCTAATTGACTTAGAGGATCCACAATTATTCAGGTTGTTGTTATGTGTTTCTAATACCTGAATCGGATCTTAGCTTTGAGGAAATCCAACCGATGAAAACCTTTTACTTAGACCCTTTTATAGAGCCTGAACCTGAACCACAACTAGATGTAGTTGTCTTAAGCAAGGGTATGTTCGGTATCTTCTTGGTCTGTTGCAGTTTCCTCTTCTTGTGGGTAACACTTTTTCATCCAGATGACCCACAATTATTTCGGCTGCTGCTATATGATTCTTCGTGGTGACTAATCCTTTCTTAGTCTGGCTGAAGACTTTAAACTTAGCACTTCTTGGGAGGTAACCCAATATTCATGCGACACAGTAATATCTTTCCTTATATCTTTTGCTTCAAGTGGTAACAGTTTCTCCTTGTTCATGCTTTTAATTTTATCTTTAGAACATTGAGGACAATGTTAGATTTAAGTTTGGGGGTATGGGAGAAACTTTTTAGTTGCATTAAATAAACTCCAGAGCCTAGAAATTTATGCTTATTAAGGATGGCACTAACCAATCTAAGTGGATGGAAGCATCTTGGTTATAGGAGTTGAGGAACCAATCTGATTAGATGGAAACATCTAAAGAGTCTATTCATAAAAGCACAGATCTCAGGTGTTAGGAAAAAAAAACATGGTAGTTTCGCCATATCCTCGTGATGGAAACATCGAAAGAATCCTGATCACTTCTATTTTTTTATTTTTACCATTGCTAGGGTGAAATAGAGTGACTGAGATTAAAAAAAAAATTGAGACCAGACCACCAGACCAACAGGAATAAATACAATAAAGTCGACCACTGGTACCCTTGTATATGCCAGCTGAGTTGACCTAGAGTTAGGATTATCGACCACTGGTCCCCTTGTATATGCCAGTGTGTTGATATTAGTCCAGACCAGTATCTCACTCCATTAGGATAGGTTCACCTTAGTCAACATCATCTACGTTTTTCTCTACATCCATCTTCTTAATCTATCCATGTGATTGGTTGACTCCGGTTTATGATGTCCAGAAACTATCTGAGTAGAGCTCTGTCACTTTATATGAATTTTAGTATGCTTGAGTGCAAACTCGTGTACAACAATTGGAATTTTGCATCAGGGTACTTCCTCCTGTAGTCAATAAGTATGCCAACCAAGGAGATTCTTTGGTGCCTTCCAAGGTTCAGCGTAGATAGTTAGGATCTGGAGTAAAGGTTTTGTGGGTACACCTCTGGTAAACCCTCCCGAGATTAACTCGGTCACTAGGGCCACCTAGTGAGTTAGGATTTTGTTTTCAAGATTTGCTCGAGGACTAGCAAATAATAAGTTTGGGGGTATTTGATAGACACATTTTTGTGTCTAAATTGATCTCAATACTATATATTGTTGGCACTCGATTTCGTATTTATTTACAGTGTTTTTTGTGTTTGTAGGTATTTTTGGGGAATAAACATTTTTGGAAGAATTGGCTTAAAAGTGTTAAAGGCATCCTCATTTCACATAAGAGCACCAATCTTGTTAAAGGCACCCAACAAATGGATAGAGACACCCTCTCCTTCTTCATTTTGAAACAAATTCACGGAATTTATGGGATATTTTAAAGATTCGAGGCAAATATATCTTCTTGCCTATTATACATAAAGTTTCCATATCTTGAAGGTAAAAGAGATAATATATTTATGAGTTGGTTTTTATTGAAAAGGAGAAAGAAAATCTGGGGTTTTATTTAAAAAATAAAAAAAGATAATATCCCTAGGATTTTATTCTAGCAAATAAAGAAGATTTGTGATAACGGAGAAAGAAATTATTCATGAGATATCTTTCATTAAAGAGAAGATCTGTTGGAGTTATGGAAGAAGATTTTGAAATAATGTTTGAGTAATGGGTTATTGTGTATAAATAGGGCGCTAGTAGGACTAAACACATGGATGGAGAGAGGGGAGTTTTGGGAGAGCAAAATCATTGTTTTATTCTGCTCATTACATTTCATCATCTTGTAAACACTTTTTAGCCATGAATAAATATTTTAAGTGTGTTTTCGACGTGATGAGCTAAACCCCAACACTGGGACGACGGAGGAAGACGAATTTCATACATGGGTAAAATTATTTAATTCTTTTTAAGACTTTTGCATTAATTTTAATTGAAATATGATTTGAATTAATTGGTGTCATTTAATTTGATGAGGTATGCTTAGCTTAAATGTTTTGATACATCATGCTTAGGATTTACAACAAATCTTTTGAGAATCTACCTTGGCAAAACCAGAGACCATGTTAATTTTATTCATTGAGCTTAATTGTTGAGAATAAATAAATTGAACCCTATGTTATGAATTCGACGGAATCCTAGTCCCAGTAACACTCTTCATCCTGTGAAAATATTTTGTGTATATTTTTTCTTTTCTTTTAGTTTATTAATTCTTAAAATCAATTCATCAAGTCCGAGTGAACGACAACTCTATTTACCACTATATAAAATTCGATCAATTTTTGGCGCCGCCGACGCGGACTTGTGTATAAAATTTTTTTAGGTTTTATTTTTATTTTTATTATTTTTGTTATTTTTTACGCCTTTTGGTGCTTTTGTTTGCTTTCAGATTCGGAGCTAAGCTAAGAGAAAAATAAAAAGTGCTAAAAAGAGAAAGCAAGGCCAAAAAAGGAAAGAAAAGAGAAATCCAAAAGGAGTGAAGAAGAATTTTTTTTTCCTTGTATATAGTTATTTCTTTTTATTTTTAGAAACTGTAATTAGAGTTTTTATTTTTGTAATCTTTTATTTTTGGACACTTTTTAAATTATATTTTTGGACATTGGACATTTTTTTTAAAAACCTACGGAAGGGTAGTTTTAAATAAATTGTTTGCAGAGAAGGACGGCGATTACGATATCGCCTCGGCCCCTCGGGTTCGTACATGACATGGGAGTTGTGGCCCAAGTCGACTTCAACGGTTCATCCCCCGTCTGGAACGGGAGGTAAGAATTCTAAACACCTGTGAATCCCATGTCAGCGGGTTTACTGGATGATTTTGTATGCATATATGTTGAGGAATCGAATACGGTTGTTTTAATTTCCTAGTTAAGGGCAAGGCCTGGCCATACAAGATAAGGGTTCGGATTTCATCACCATTCTCTTCTTGCCCGCCTTAGGAAAACGAAACCAAACGCGAACCTAAGCCTAAAATTTTGACTAGAACGAGACCGATAGGGTAACGAGCTTAATAGGAAAGTCATTCGAAAAATATTGGTTACTCTTTTAAGCATACTTCGAAGTTCATGATGGTTTCTGTGAGTTGAATGCGTGATTGCGCCGCCTTGTAATGCGGTGAGGCCTTGGGTATCAAAGCTCAACGCATCTTCCCTCGCCTATATTCAACTTATTTTGACTCGGATTGATTCCAGAGGGGTTTGCTTAAATTGTAACGAATTCCTTTTCGAAGGATTAAAAGATGGTCTAGAAAAAATCTAAGTGGAGCCATCATGCTTTTTGTTTGCTAGATAAAATTGGCTTGTTGTGGTCGATTCAGCCTTCTTTGTGCTTGTTTAGAATCCCCTTGCAGTTAGGATGTCGAACTTGTATAGCCAATACAATGATTATCCAACTGAGCAACATGAACATTACTCGTTTTATGATCATAGTGTGAATAGTGATTGGGCACGCCAACCTTTTCAAGAGTTTGGGTCATACCATGGTGTGCCCAATTACTATCCGCATGCGCATCAGTCTTACGAGCAAGAAGATTATAATACTAGTTCTTCGTATTTAGAGGATACAATCAAACTTTTGAAAAGTAGTCCTTTTTATGATCCTTCAGTTCTTATTCCTTCTCTAGAAGAGTCTCTCAGAAGTTTAGCTGAGTCGACATGAAAGTTAGCTGAATCGACATGTAAGTTAGCTGAGGTGAATAACGTAGTTATGGACGAAAGGACTGCAACAACGACTGAATCTTTAGAAGATATCCTCAATATATTAACTCAAAACTTAGATCCAACACTAAGGGAACTTTCTTTGGAGGAGACCCTTGAGAGGATAGCTGAATCGACACGTAGACTTGAGTTAGAGACGAACGAAAGTTTTGCTCGAAATAACTTGAATTTCCAATATAGTGTATCCAATAATACCTTTGAGAATGAAGATAGTTATTCACATAATCAAGATGACGAGGATAAAATTGGTAACACTACTTGTTTAGATGAGGTCCAACCATTTTTGTGTCATTATAATGATGATTATGATGAGGATAGTGTTGATGAAGAATTTGAAATAAGTAGGCATAGTGATCAGGAATTTGTTACTCCAATTGAACTTAATAATGATAATGTTTCTAGTTCAAATCCAAATAATTTTAATAAGTATTCACCTATTCAAAAGGACGAGGATTTGACTAGAGATACTCCCGTTTTAGACGATGTAGTATTTCCTTATGTTTACGAAGCCAACGATAGTTTAGAGGAACGAGTTTATTCTGAGAATATTGTTTTAAAGTCTAGCGATTTAGAAACATTAGTCTTAGACGAAGAAGATGAACTCATAGAGCTTTTAAATATGAGTGAGGATGCATCATATGAGTATAATCTACACGAAGAAATTGACCATTTTAAGGATTCCGATGATCTAGAAATTAGGGAAATTGTAGCTAGTCTATCTAGAGACACCCAAAACTCTAAGTTTGGGGGTGATTATCATTCTCCTTGTGCCTTACCTTTAGCTCTTACATAGATACCTTACCTTTAGCTCTTACCTTCATACTAGCTCTCCCGAACCTAATAATGTCCAGGAAGAAGTTCAGTTGTTAGAAACCCATCCTCTGGTTGATGTGGTTTACCCAGGCTATGATACCCAGATTGATTTTGTTTTCCCACAAAAAACATTTATTCCAATTCTGGGAACATTTGAATTTCAGATGTGTCGGTTATTAGGTTTTGAGACTAAAACTAATTACTTTAGGATATTAGGGTTGACACATTTTCTTAAGAATGACCATTATTATGGTCAACTTTGTGAGTCAAATCTAATTGACTTAGAGGATCCACAATTATTCAGGTTGTTGTTATGTGTTTCTAATACCTGAATCGGATCTTAGCTTTGAGGAAATCCAACCGATGAAAACCTTTTACTTAGACCCTTTTATAGAGCCTGAACCTGAACCACAACTAGATGTAGTTGTCTTAAGCAAGGGTATGTTCGGTATCTTCTTGGTCTGTTGCAGTTTCCTCTTCTTGTGGGTAACACTTTTTCATCCAGATGACCCACAATTATTTCGGCTGCTGCTATATGATTCTTCGTGGTGACTAATCCTTTCTTAGTCTGGCTGAAGACTTTAAACTTAGCACTTCTTGGGAGGTAACCCAATATTCATGCGACACAGTAATATCTTTCCTTATATCTTTTGCTTCAAGTGGTAACAGTTTCTCCTTGTTCATGATTTTAATTTTATCTTTAGAACATTGAGGACAATGTTAGATTTAACTTTGGGGGTGTGGGAGAAACTTTTTAGTTGCATTAAATAAACTCCAGAGCCTAAAAATTTATGCTTATTAAGGATGGCACTAACCAATCTAAGTGGATGGAAGCTTCTTGGTTATAGGAGTTGAGGAACCAATCTGATTAGATGGAAACATCTAAAGAGTCTATTAATAAAAGAACAGATCTCAGGTGTTAGAAAAAAAATGGTAGTTTCGCCATATTCTCGTGATGGAAACATCGAAAGAATCCTGATCAGTTCTTTTTCTACTTTATAACATTGCTAGGGTGAAATAGAGTGACTGAGATCAAAAAAAAAAAAAATTTGAGACCAGACCAACCGGAATAAATACAATAAAGTCGACCACTGGTACCCTTGTATATGCCAGCTGAGTTGACCTAGAGTTAGGATTATTGACCATCGGTTCCCTTGTATATGCCGGTGTGTTGATATTAGTCCAGACCAGTATCTCAGTCCATTAGGATAGGTTCACCTTAGTTAACATCATCTATGTTTTTCTCTACATCCATCTTGTTAATCTATCCTTGTGATTGGTTGACTCCGGTTTATGATGTCTAGAAACTATCTGAGTAGAGCTCTGTCACTTTATATGAATTTTAGTATGCCTGAGTGCAAACTCGTGTACAATAATTGGAATTTCGCATCAGGGTACTTCCTCTTGTAGTCAATAAGTATGCCAATCAAGGAGATTCTTTAGTGCCTTCCAAGGTTCTGCGTAGATAGCTAGGGTCTGGAGTAATGGTTTTGCGGGTACACCTCTGGTAAACCCTCCGGAAAAAACACTCCGCCGGTAGGGCCACCTAGCGGTTTAATGGCTTGCTGCACGTGCTAAGTGTAGTCATTTTATTTTTCTATATTATATTTTCTCGAGGACTAGCAAATAATAAGTTTGGGGGTATTTGATAGACACATTTTTGTGTCTAAATTGATATCAATACTATATATTGTTGGCACTCGATTTCGTATTTATTTACAGTGTTTTTTGTGTTTGTAGGTATTTTTGGGGAATAAACATTTTTGGAAGAATTGGCTTAAAAGTGTTAAAGGCATCCTCATTTCAGATAAGAGCACCAATCTTGTTAAAGGCACCCAACAAATGGATAAAGTCACCCTCTCCTTCTTCATTTTGAAACAAATTCACGGAATTTATGGGATATTTTAAAGGTTCGAGGCAATGATATCTTCTTGCCTATTATACATAAAGTTTCCATATCTTGAAGGTAAAAGAGATAATATATTTATGAGTTGGTTTTTATTGAAAAGGAGAAAGAAAATCTGGGGTTTTATTTAAAAAATAAAAAAAGATAATATCCCTAGGATTTTATTCTAGCAAATAAAGAAGATTTGTGATAACGGAGAAAGAAATTATTCATGAGATATCTTTCATTAAAGAGAAGATCTGTTGGAGTTATGGAAGAAGATTTTGAAATAATGTTTGAGTAATGGGTTATTGTGTATAAATAGGGCGCTAGTAGGACTAAACACATGGATGGAGAGAGGGGAGTTTTGGGAGAGCAAAATCATTGTTTTATTCTGCTCATTACATTTCATCATCTTGTAAACACTTTTTTAGCCATGAATAAATATTTTAAGTGTGTTTTCGACGTGATGAGCTAAACCCCAACACTGGGACGACGGAGGAAGACGAATTTCATACATGGGTAAAATTATTTAATTCTTTTTAAGACTTTTGCATTAATTTTAATTGAAATATGATTTGAATTAATTGGTGTCATTTAATTTGATGAGGTATGCTTAGCTTAAATGTTTTGATACATCATGCTTAGGATTTACAACAAATCTTTTGAGAATCTACCTTGGCAAAACCAGAGACCATGTTAATTTTATTCATTGAGCTTAATTGTTGAGAATAAATAAATTGAACCCTATGTTATGAATTCGACGGAATCCTAGTCCCAGTAACACTCTTCATCCTGTGAAAATATTTTGTGTATATTTTTTCTTTTCTTTTAGTTTATTAATTCTTAAAATCAATTCATCAAGTCCGAGTGAACGACAACTCTATTTACCACTATATAAAATTCGATCAATTTTTGGCGCCGCCGACGCGGACTTGTGTATAAAATTTTTTTTAGGTTTTATTTTTATTTTTATTATTTTTGTTATTTTTTACGCCTTTTGGTGCTTTTGTTTGCTTTCAGATTCGGAGCTAAGCTAGAGAAAAATAAAAAGTGCTAAAAAGAGAAAGCAAGGCCAAAAAAGGAAAGAAAAGAGAAATCCAAAAGGAGTGAAGAAGAATTTTTTTTTCCTTGTATATAGTTATTTCTTTTTATTTTTAGAAACTGTAATTAGAGTTTTTATTTTTGTAATCTTTTATTTTTTGGACACTTTTTAAATTATATTTTTGGACATTGGACATTTTTTTTAAAAACCTACGGAAGGGTAGTTTTAAATAAATTGTTTGCAGAGAAGGACGGCGATTACGATATCGCCTCGGCCCCTCGGGTTCGTACATGACATGGGAGTTGTGGCCCAAGTCGACTTCAACGGTTCATCCCCCGTCTGGAACGGGAGGTAAGAATTCTAAACACCTGTGAATCCCATGTCAGCGGGTTTACTGGATGATTTTGTATGCATATATGTTGAGGAATCGAATACGGTTGTTTTAATTTCCTAGTTAAGGGCAAGGCCTGGCCATACAAGATAAGGGTTCGGATTTCATCACCATTCTCTTCTTGCCCGCCTTAGGAAAACGAAACCAAACGCGAACCTAAGCCTAAAATTTTGACTAGAACGAGACCGATAGGGTAACGAGCTTAATAGGAAAGTCATTCGAAAAATATTGGTTACTCTTTTAAGCATACTTCGAAGTTCATGATGGTTTCTGTGAGTTGAATGCGTGATTGCGCCGCCTTGTAATGCGGTGAGGCCTTGGGTATCAAAGCTCAACGCATCTTCCCTCGCCTATATTCAACTTATTTTGACTCGGATTGATTCCAGAGGGGTTTGCTTAAATTGTAACGAATTCCTTTTCGAAGGATTAAAAGATGGTCTAGAAAAAATCTAAGTGGAGCCATCATGCTTTTTGTTTGCTAGATAAAATTGGCTTGTTGTGGTCGATTCAGCCTTCTTTGTGCTTGTTTAGAATCCCCTTGCAGTTAGGATGTCGAACTTGTATAGCCAATACAATGATTATCCAACTGAGCAACATGAACATTACTCGTTTTATGATCATAGTGTGAATAGTGATTGGGCACGCCAACCTTTTCAAGAGTTTGGGTCATACCATGGTGTGCCCAATTACTATCCGCATGCGCATCAGTCTTACGAGCAAGAAGATTATAATACTAGTTCTTCGTATTTAGAGGATACAATCAAACTTTTGAAAAGTAGTCCTTTTTATGATCCTTCAGTTCTTATTCCTTCTCTAGAAGAGTCTCTCAGAAGTTTAGCTGAGTCGACATGAAAGTTAGCTGAATCGACATGTAAGTTAGCTGAGGTGAATAACGTAGTTATGGACGAAAGGACTGCAACAACGACTGAATCTTTAGAAGATATCCTCAATATATTAACTCAAAACTTAGATCCAACACTAAGGGAACTTTCTTTGGAGGAGACCCTTGAGAGGATAGCTGAATCGACACGTAGACTTGAGTTAGAGACGAACGAAAGTTTTGCTCGAAATAACTTGAATTTCCAATATAGTGTATCCAATAATACCTTTGAGAATGAAGATAGTTATTCACATAATCAAGATGACGAGGATAAAATTGGTAACACTACTTGTTTAGATGAGGTCCAACCATTTTTGTGTCATTATAATGATGATTATGATGAGGATAGTGTTGATGAAGAATTTGAAATAAGTAGGCATAGTGATCAGGAATTTGTTACTCCAATTGAACTTAATAATGATAATGTTTCTAGTTCAAATCCAAATAATTTTAATAAGTATTCACCTATTCAAAAGGACGAGGATTTGACTAGAGATACTCCCGTTTTAGACGATGTAGTATTTCCTTATGTTTACGAAGCCAACGATAGTTTAGAGGAACGAGTTTATTCTGAGAATATTGTTTTAAAGTCTAGCGATTTAGAAACATTAGTCTTAGACGAAGAAGATGAACTCATAGAGCTTTTAAATATGAGTGAGGATGCATCATATGAGTATAATCTACACGAAGAAATTGACCATTTTAAGGATTCCGATGATCTAGAAATTAGGGAAATTGTAGCTAGTCTATCTAGAGACACCCAAAACTCTAAGTTTGGGGGTGATTATCATTCTCCTTGTGCCTTACCTTTAGCTCTTACATAGATACCTTACCTTTAGCTCTTACCTTCATACTAGCTCTCCCGAACCTAATAATGTCCAGGAAGAAGTTCAGTTGTTAGAAACCCATCCTCTGGTTGATGTGGTTTACCCAGGCTATGATACCCAGATTGATTTTGTTTTCCCACAAAAAACTTTTATTCCAATTCTGGGAACATTTGAATTTCAGATGTGTCGGTTATTAAGTTTTGAAACTAAACCTAATTACTTTAGGATATTAGGGTTGAAACATTTTCTTAAGAATGACTATTATTGTGGTCAACTTTGTGAGTCAAATATAATTGACTTAGAGGATCCCCAATTATTCAGGTTGTTGTTATGTGCTTCTAATACCTGAACCGTATCTTAGCTTTGAGGAAATCCAACCGATGAAAACATTTTACTTAGACCCTTTTATAGAGCCTGAACCTGAACCACAACTAGATGTAGTTGTCTTAAGCAAGGGTGTGTTCGGTATCTTCTTGGTCTGTTGCAGTTTCCTCTTCTTGTGGGTAACACTTTTTGATCCAGATGACCCACAATTATTCCGGATGCTGCTATATGATTTTTCGTGGTGACTAATCCTTTCTTAGTCTGGCTGAAGACTTTAAACTTAACACTTCTTGGGAGGTAACCCAATATTCATGCGACACGGTAATATCTTTACTTATATCTTTTGCTTCAAGTGGTAACAGTTTTTCCTTGTTCATGCTTTTAATTTTATCTTTAGAACATTGAGGAAAATGTTAGATTTAAGCTTGGGGGTATGGGAGAAACTTTTTAGTTGCATTAAATAAACTCCAGAGCCTAGAAATTTATGCTTATTAAGGATGGCACTAACCAATCTAAGTGGATGGAAGCATATTGGTTATAGGAGTTGAGGAACCAATCTGATTAGATGGAAACATCTAAAGAGTCTATTCATAAAAGAACAGAGCTCAGGTGTTAGAAAAAAAATGGTAGTTTCGCCATATTCTCGTGATGGAAACATCGAAAGAATCCTGATCAGTTCTTTTTTTTTCTTCTTTATACCATTGCTAGGGTGAAATAGAGTGACTGAGATCAAAAAAAAAAAATTGAGACCAGACCAACCGGAATAAATACAATAAAGTCGACCACTGGTACCCTTGTATATGCCAGCTGAGTTGACCTAGAGTTAGGATTATTGACCACCGGTTCCCTTGTATATGCCGGTGTGTTGATATTAGTCCAGACCAGTATCTCAGTCCATTAGGATAGGTTCACCTTAGTTAACATCATCTACGTTTTTCTCTACATCCATCTTGTTAATCTATCCTTGTGATTGGTTGACTCCGGTTTATGATGTCTAGAAACTATCTGAGTAGAGCTTTGTCACTTTATATAAATTTTAGTATGCTTGAGTGCAAACTCGTGTACAACAATTGGAATTTCGCATCAGGGTACTTCCTCTTGTAGTCAATAAGTATGCCAACCAAGGAGATTCTTTAGTGCCTTCCAAGGTTCTGCGTAGATAGCTAGGGTCTGGAGTAATGGTTTTGCGGGTACACCTCTGGTAAACCCTCCGGAAAAAACACTCCGCCGGTAGGGCCACCTAGCGGTTTAATGGCTTGCTGCACGTGCTAAGTGTAGTCATTTTATTTTTCTATATTATATTTTCTCGAGGACTAGCAAATAATAAGTTTGGGGGTATTTGATAGACACATTTTTGTGTCTAAAATGATCTCAATACTATATATTGTTGGCACTCGATTTCGTATTTATTTACAGTGTTTTTTGTGTTTGTAGGTATTTTTGGGGAATAAACATTTTTGGAAGAATTGGCTTAAAAGTGTTAAAGGAATCCTCATTTCAGATAAGAGCACCAATCTTGTTAAAGGCACCCAACAAATGGATAGAGACACCCTCTCCTTCTTCATTTCGAAACAAATTCACGTAATTTATGGGATATTTTAAAGGTTCGAGGCAAAGATATCTTCTTGCCTATTATTCATAAAGTTTCCATATCTTGAAGGTAAAAGAGATAATATATTTATGAGTTAGTTTTTATTGAAAAAGAGAAAGAAAATCTGGGGTTTTATTTAAAAAATAAAAAAAGATAATATCCCTAGGATTTTATTCTAGCAAATAAAGAAGATTTGTGATAACGGAGAAAGAAATTATGCATGAGATATCTTTCATTAAAGAGAAGATCTGATGGAGTTATGGAAGAAGATTTTGAAATGATGTTTGAGTAATGGGTTATTGTGTATAAATAGGGCGCTAGTAGGACTAAACACATGGATGGAGAGAGGGGAGTTTTGGGAGAGCAAAATCATTATTTTATTCTTCTCATTACATTTATCATCTTGTAAACACTTTTTTAGCCATGAATAAATATTTTAAGTGTGTTTTCGACGTTATGAGCTAAACCCTTACACTGGGACGATGGAGGAAGACGAATTTCATACATTGGTAAAATTATTTAATTCTTTTTAAGAATTTTGCATTAATTTTAATTGAAATATGATTTTAATTAATTGGTTGTCATTTAATTTGATGAGGTACGCTTAGCTTAAATGTTTTGATACATCATGCTTAGGATTTACAACAAATCTTTTGAGAATCTACCTTGGCAAAACCAGAGTCCATGTTAATTTTATTCATTGAGCTTTAATTGTTGAGAATAAATAAATTGAACCCTATGTTATGAATTCGACGAAATCCTAGTCCCAGTAACACTCTTCATCCTGTGACAATATTTTGTGTATATTTTTTCTTTTCTTATAGTTTATTAATTCTTAAAATCCATTCATCAAGTCCGAGTGAACGACAACTCTATTTACCACTATATAAAATTCGATCAGCATGGTCGTTCGGCTAAGTTGTGCGGTCCCATGATACATTTTCCTATTTTATATTATTATTCCTCATGAAACCATGAAAATATGGAGAAACCATGAGTTTTGTTCAAACAAGGAAAGTTGCTAGAATGAAGGAGTTTTCATGAGTTCATGAAAATAACAAAAATAAGGAAAAATAATAGAAGAGGCATGGGACCGTCCACGGCCAGGGCATGGCCGGCCAGCCAGTGGGCCCGACCCATGGGCGCCTATTTATTATTTTAATGTTATTATTTTCTCTCTCATGTTTCGTGTAGAACTCCTCATTTTTCCATATTTTCGGATGCTCGTTCGTGCATTTGGGTGTTCGTTCGTGCATTATTGTTGGGTACACTTGCACCATTTTATGGGGCTTACTCAGTAATAGTCCAGATGCCTGATTGTTGAGTATTTATTACTAATTTATGAAATTCAGTGGAGAATGATTCATGAAACTGAGTAATAAAAGTGAGTAGTTATTTATTATTAATCCATATGATCAGTTGTGGATTCGACCATGAATTCAGAATAATAAAACGAGTATTACCATTCCATGGGATCGTGGATTTGACCATATAATCGGAGCAATGAAAGTAGTTATTACCATTCCATGAGATCAGCCGTGGATTCGATCATGAAATTGGAGTAATGAGATTATCCATTACTATTCCATGATATCAGCCGTGGATTCGATCATGAAATCGGAGTAATGAGATAAAAATCGATTATCTTCTAGGAATTCAGTGGTGAATGTCACGGTAGAGTTAATCTATTGCAGAATGGATATTAGCCAGTTAAAGCGTCATATCCGTTCTGAAAGGTGCATAGTCAGGAAACAACGAGGGTTGCCGAAGTGCTGAAGGCGTTATTGCTCTCAATCTTACGGAGAACCTCCTGGATCTATACACGGCTCTACATATTCAGGGAACAGTGAGTGTCACCGACGTCCTGAAGGCGTTATTTCTCTCAATCTTACGGAGAACGGCCCAATCGTTCTTCTATGTAGAGGTGGGTCTCTCTATGTAGTCAGGGAACACTAAGTGTCACCGATGTCCTGAAGGCGTTAAGTCCTCAATCATACGGAGAACCGCCCAATTATGTTATTCTACATAAAGGTCATGATGAAATGCGGGGTATCGAACGCTCATCTAGTGGAGGCCTTTCGAGAAACATATTCATCATGACTCGTAAAATATGAATCGTCACATGCCTGAAGCCGTATCAGAAACATGCAGTATCATGATTTTACGATTTTGACCTTTGTTGAAAATCCACCATCTTCATTAAGTCCCCTGCTTAGTGAGGGACAGTCATCTTCCGCAGTAAGCATTAAATGGTGATTTTCAGTCGCCAAGATCAGTGGTTGAACTTGGTTGTACAAAGGTACTTTTAGAATCCTCGATTTGCCCTAATGATGTCATGTACGAGCAAATGTTCAAATGAGGACCCTGATAGTATAATAGGGTGTCATCCCATGAGCATGGAGAGATGATGCACTGCTGATTTGGACGCCCGGAGGCTTAGTTATGGTCAGTTTAGGATTTATGGGCATGAGCCCAAAAAAGGAAACCCATGTTTTATTAGGTTTTGGAAATAAAATTGTTATAAAAGGGAAAAGACCCTAAAATTTTATTTTATTTTTGATTGACCGACCAAGCACCTTCTTCACCACCCTCACACGAGTAGCAGGAGGAGGAAGGAAAAATTCACGCCGGAATTCTCCAGTCGCCGGCGATAGACGACCGTCCGGCCATTTTCTGGCCGGCACCGACCAGGTGCGTTTAAATTTTTTTTGTTTTTTTTTGCTGTGTGTTTTCATGAGTTATTCATAAAACAAAAATTCATAAGTATGAGCATGTTGGGTTTTATGAAATTTGTTGCTTTTGAAAATACGTATGCACGTTCCTTCGATAGTTTAAGAAACAAGCAATAATTCCTAATATGAAAGAGATACATATATTATTGAATAGACATGGTCTAGTTGCAGTAGAGAAGATTTTGTTTATGAGGTTTCATGAAAACCAAAATTTATTTTCAAAGCATGATTTCACAAATACTTTTAGGAACGTATGTTCGTTCGTAGTAGAAGTAACAAGTAATGATCCTTAGGATTAGAGGAATTTTGAAAAGACATGTAGTTCGTGATAAAATTTATTTGTGAACTTTCAGAATTTTATTTGGAATATGTGGACTTTTGCAAAAATATAAAAGACCTTCGTTTCATAAGCGAATGCTCGTTTGAGCAAAAAGTTTTTTTTTTTATAAAAAATTACGTGACTTATTCACGTTTTTGTGTTGTTTTTTACCAAAAAAAAAAAATCAAGTTTATATTTATGAAAAAATTGTTGAAAGCAAACAATATTTTTATGAGTTCGTAGTGCATATATGAGTTTTGGTGATTTTATAATATATGTACACGTAAAAAATCAGTGAACATTCACATGGAAGGTTATATGAATCATTCATGGTTTTGTGGGAAGTCGGGTGTTTGACTTTGAATTTTTGCTCGTCTTTGCTGGTTTGAAGAAACGAGCAAGTTTTCAGAGTTTTACGTTGTTATCACTAATTTCGTGAAACGTAAATAACAGGTAAGAGTTGAGGATTACCATTTTGTAGACACTGATGCGAGCATCAAGTTTATTCCGTTGCTTTAATTCCATTGTGTTGATGAAATTCGTGTATGAATGTCACAGCAGCTTTGTAAAGATGACTTGGTCTCGGGGTAGCGCTTCTGAAAATGATGTTTCTAGAGAGGATGTTTCTGCAGACGCGTCTTCCAGAGATGATGATTCTTCCAGAAATGATTATTCTGGGACTTCTCACGAGAAAGAGGAAACCACCAAAACTAAGAACATTCCAAATGTTGAGGACAAGTTCTTTGTGTATCTGTATAGGCCCGAAAAGCGTCCCTTAGGCTCTGCATTTCGGCCACTTATAAATCCCAGGAGCACTACTCAGAACAAGTTGGTATCTCCTTCAGCAATAACTCGATTTTGTTTGCAAGGGAGACACTATTTGGCTTCACATGTTGAACTTAAACTTTCTCGGAATCCTCTGACACATTTCTCTGGATGGGCAAGACATATGCTGGGCCATAGTCGTATAAGGACCATGCTGGATCGTGCACAGGTGACACGAGCTATTCAAGCTACTGGGGATTTAATCATTAATCATGACATACCAGGTTACATGGCTTTACTCGCTCGTTGGTGCATTCCTACTCATATGTTCATATGCAGATGGGGAGAATTCACCATTACTTTAGAAGATGTAGTCGCTCTGTTGCATCTTCCAATTACTGGCAATTTCCCTGAAGATCTCTCAGCGGAGGAGAATGCAATATCTAACGTATTGGAAGCTAAAATGCACAAATTCAACGAATCGTCCAAAACTTGCTATGCTCAGGGGTTGAGATACTGGTGGCCGAGAGATGGAGTTCCTGAAGAAACTGTTGATGGTACCTTGGTCATTGATGCTTTCTTATGCTTGTGGCTCTCCAGAGAAGTGGCGGAACCAGATTTTCAATATGGGGGTGTGGGGGGGGGGGGGGGGGGGGGGGCTAAAAAATATTTTACGGCGAAGCAGTAAAAGTAACCAAGGCGGTTGAAGGGCGCTACAACTTTTTTTTGAAGGTATCACATAATTTATGAGCAGCTGTTACCCCATGTCCCTATATCACATGAAAAACAACCTCATTCTAGGAATGGTGAAGAATAGAGGTCATCATCAAATGAACAACAACAACAGTCTAGAAAAATAGCAATTAAAACGACAAACAGCATCAACAACAGTCGATTATTTGTAATTGAAAGAGATTAGAACACAAAAGAAGTATAATATCACGGAACGTGTTCTTTTCGTAGCAACGAAATTAAAGAGAAAAGTACTAATGTCAAAGGTGAGTAAGTATAGGAGGATCATAGGAACATAACACCTTTTTAATTGCGACTAAACTAATGGACGTGATGACTAAACTACTGAAACTGGTGGACTAAATATTTGTTCCGCTTAAACTTTCCTCTCAGCCCCTCCTGTTCCCTCTTCCTCTTACTCTTCAAATGAAGAACTACCCAAAGATCTTGGAATGTAGATGGATATTTGAGCTTTAGTGGACAAAATTACTTTGACCGGTGGACTAACTTAATGGCCTTGGTGGGCTAACTAATAAAATTTTATTTTTCTAAGAGTTAAGTTACTAACATATGAAGATTTATGAGAAAAAAGGGGGCTACAGCCAGGGTTAGCCCCCCTTTGGTTCCGCCACTGATCCAGAGACGTTCTTGAAGATAGTGGACATTTGTTGAATCCATTTGTGATTCCTTTCGCCATAAAGATGGCTAAAGGTGAGAAACTTCCCATTGGCAGTCTGTTTTTGGGTTCATTATTTGCAAATTTGGACTCTTTAGTTATAGACTCCAGTGTCTCCAACAGCTTCATGAAAGTCGAAACATATGCTAATACTATGTTTCTTCAAGCTTTAATGTGGGTGCATCTTGAGAGTTATGCTCCAATTCCCCATAGCGTCTTGCAAGGACCTAATGTTGATACTCGTCATGCTTTCCTCGAGACAAATAATGCCAGAATTATGCGTTGGTCTACAAAGCAGCCTCAATACAAGATACGCCTCACCAACATATTAGACATCGAATCTGAGTTCAACTTTCGCCCCTGGGTGTCAGTTCCTCCTCTTTTCTCGCAGTTGATCACTTTCAATACTGATGAAAAGAACGCCACGTTGAGCACTGGTGCTGGTCTGAGTGATGGAGAGAGATCTTTTATATTGAGTTGCACTCCTGGTTTCTTAGTATCAGTAATGCATGGAGAATTCCAGGTAGAAGAATATAACATCGATAGAGCAACTCGACAAATGGGTGTCGACCAGTGTATTCCAGGTCATCGAATGAACAAACACTCAGTTGAGCATCTGAAGTCCCACTTAGATTGTACACGTGTGGAAGGAAATGATTTTTTATTCCCATGCTTTGACCGAGCTATCTTCGTAACTCCGGGTTACATAGACTTCTGGCGTCAACAACTTGAGCGTTTGTATAAGTTTGCGATGGATGTTAAGTCCCCAGTACAAAATTTTCCTTCTTCTGACATGATTGCTGATCGACCAAGGTTAAAATACCTTTCCAGTGGTGATAAAAGGAAAACGCCTCCAGATGCGACACATGTAAGTATTTCCCTTATGATTTTAGCGAAAGCATGCTGATCGCACCTTAATCATATTACTGATTTTGTGGTAGGATGGCCGTGCTGTGAGATCTCGAATCCATGTAGACTTCTCAGACCTTCAAGAAAGTCCCCAGGGCGGAGAAGGCAGGAGTAAGACATCTTATAGGATGATACCGAATAATGTGTAGTCCCCAGCCGCTTCTTCGGTGAGTTATTAGCACTTCTCTTATCTTTGTGATTTTCTTGTTCATGTAATTAGGATCCCAAAATAATATTGTTTTTTTTTTCAGAATTTTTCTCCGTCGGTTATTGACGGTCTTCATCTTTCCTCTATACGAATAACCAAGGAATCCAACACCGATGGAGAGGTTGAAGTGAGTATCCTTCGACATTTCCTTGAATGAAATAATGATGATTGTTGTTGATGCATCCAGGAGGAGATTTTTATGGAAATCCGACATGGCCAGGTTACTCGTTCGTCTTCAAATGGTGGCGAGAAAGAGAACTTTCAAGAATTGGGATCGAATGGAGGTAATGGTGTTCCCAACGTTGATGCCGACCATATTAACCCTTCGAATGATTTGGAAACCCATCAAGTATCCACCTCATATTTTCTTCATATAAGTATAATATTGTTGATTTGAGATCTAATGAATGTGAATCCACACGATTGAATGAAGGAACTTTAGTGAAATACGTCACCGGAAAATTCAGAACTCAGCCTTTTAGCAAAAACGCCATAAAATCTTCATATGACGTCATATTTTCGCAATATACCCATGTATACTTATGCCAAGGAAATATCCAAGATTTAGAAAAGAATCTTTTAGATTTTTGAGCATGTTTAGGGGACGAAATTAGCGAAACAGTAAACTTCCAGGAATTTTTCAGCTGGCATGTAGTCCAATGTTTTGGCTACAACTCCTTACTCGTTTATCCGATTGCTATGAAAGTTTGATATGTTATAGAAAATATCCATACGAAGAGAACGGTATATGACTCAACCTTATATTCCTTATCAATTGCTCCCAGTTTGTCATTTTATATAGGGAAGTATAAAATCTCTTCAGTTAGGCTTATTGAAAAACGTGTTTCATGACGTCCACACCATCTGCTCATGTCTTGGACGCATAATAAAAAACTTAGATAGTGTTAGTTCACTTACATTCTGGATCTTATGATTTCCTTTGGTTTCTATGCTCGAATTGCTCCAATCTCATGTAATCTTCGTATTAGGTGCCAAATACCGAAGTTGAGAATAATGGAGCAAATGACGATTCGAACGGTATGGTGAACCAAGTTGATGATATTATGATCTCTGCACCTAAATGCCATGAGAATATTGCTACTGAGGTTGTCGAGGAAACTGAGACTCCAGTTGTTATTGCTCCTATGGACGGAACCGAGCCAAGAGCAGAAGAGGCTATCCCAGAAGAAGTTGTTGCAATGACTATGGAAGATGCTCCGGTAATTGAGAATCGCATAGTGATACACGAGTATCCTAATGAAGGTATTGTTTGTGAGCCTCCATTTGGCGCTTCACTCCCGTATCACATATCTATTGGCGGATTCAGCGTCCCCACTGGGTATGTCAATATGTATGAGAAGTTGTGGAAGATGTATGGCCATATTGTCGTTACAAGAGATCCTGAATGTAGCTACTTCTTGACCATGCAATTAGGAAACATATTACGTGTCATAGATGATATTCGTTGCAGGCCCATAAGTACTGTCACTCGAGATGTACTCTTTGATTGGGAGTACAATTTGGAGAAATCTGAAGAACATGGTTTTAATTTGAAGTGGCTTAGTCAGAAGATCAAAACCATCAAGGATGCAGTAGTGAAGAATATACCCCTTCCCAGTGATGTCGTTATGGAGAAAATGGCCAAGATTGTTGAGTTGACTGAAAAGCTGAAGTTGGAGAAAGCGTCTTTGCAAGTCTTGGAGAATGCTGAGAAGCAGAAATCGTACTTTGATGGCTTCCTTTAGTTTTCTTTCCATAATCTCTTAAACTTTGAACTTCTAAGAGATGTGAGGTTTTATTTTGGTTTTGAATTTATGAGTGACTGAAGATTTTATTTTGAATTTTGGATTTGATAAAGATTTTTCTTAAATAAAAGAGCTTTGATAAATTGCTGAATTCAAATATTGGATGCAAGTATTGCAAACGTTTTGGAGGAATTGAAAATACAGGTAAAAGAAAATCCTAAGATGCAAACGCCAGATGTCTTGAGTGTAATTATTGGACATAAAACACCCAATGTTGAATGCTTCATGCGTCAAAACTCTTGAGCCAATTCTCATGAATCACCGGTATACTTGTCTTTCCCTTGATGTCATCCAATTTGTAGTATCCTCCAACTGCTGACTTAGCAATCATAAAAGGCCCTTCCCAGTTATACTTCTTTGTGGAATGAAAATTACGTTTAGTTGCCTTAAGAACCAAATATCCTTCATGGAACTTGTTACGCTTAGTTGCTTGTGCCCTGAATGTTTTATGTTGGTTCAGAATTCCTCATACGGTGGGATTCCATGTTGGTGGAGCTTTCCAATTCTGCAGCACATGTGGACACTCCCGCAAGGGAGAATATTTAGGATTTGATTGTGAAAATTCGGTCATTATTCTATCAATGACTGTGTTAGTGAGACGATGGATTCGGAGAGGTTCCGCGTCTAACCATTTGGTGAAGTATTGCTGCGGTGAGACTAACCACTCATAATGTTTGGTGACAGCTGAGTTATGAGTAAGATTAAGTCTCATGACCAGAGTAGCATATTTGAAAGTTGGTAATATAGACGCATGAGGGGGAATGAGACTTCCATCAAGGCTTTGACTTTTCCCAGATGTTCGAATGGTGGGTCGTCCTCCACTTCTTCCGAGTCAGAGCTTTCTTCAACAGAAAAATGTACGATTCAAGATGAAGATGTTACAGAGACCTTTCCATCATGAAGGAGTGCACAGAAATCCTCTCTCAATCAGAACGTTTACACTCTCTGAGCAGCCGGTCAAAGAAGCAGTTCAATCCCTAATTGAGCATGTCTGTGATTTAATGTACTTGTCGAAATCTCAAAGAAATGATATATTTGTCGCATTGAAACACATTGTGTCCGGGAAACGATTAGAAATTCAGGAGATACTCCCTGAACCTCCAGCAACAGACAGGGAGATGTACGACTGGGGACTTCTCACCACAATTCACCTCAAAGGAAATTATTGATGGTGGATTTTAGTTCAGGGATAAAATTGTAAAACCAAATTTATGCGTTGACATCCTGCAAAGGATAAAGCCACTGATAAGTGATGAATACTTCTTCACTTTACTAATTCACCTAGAATGGAGCATGTGGCAACAATCCCATTATTCTGTGAATCAAATACACAAAATTCATCCAGGTTGGAGCATGTAGCAACAATCCCATATACCCTATGAATTTATAGCATTATTAATTAATGCGCGACTAGCCTTGTATATCATGTGTCGTTCCCGCATAACTCTCATTATTAGTGTGGTATGACGACTGAGTATTTCTCTCAGCAGAGTAACACGAATCTCCAAGTCTTAATAGTGAGGTATGCACGAAATACCCGTACAGGCCACGTCTCTCGGTGTGTTAAACTAGCCCGATTGAGCATACATCTCTCGGTGTGTTATACTAGCCCGATTGAGCATATTTGAATCTGGACTGACAGTCTCAGAAATAATCACGACCACGCAAGTTCGCCGCATGATTTAACCAGCCTAGAAGATCCTCAGCAGGAGCAGGTTACCATCTTAATGACCACCAGTGGGCCCGTTTATGCCCTGGTCGGTCGAATACATACCACACCTCCAAAACAAACCACCGAACACCAGCTTAGGATAAGATGGTTGGGATGGTATGGATCAACTTGGAAAACATGTACGCACAAGACTTCCAATGTCGGTCTCAAACAGATCGCGGCCGTCCAACTTCATCGGCATGGTTAGACGACATAGATCGTCCCATCGCCGGTTGGACAAGTGTTGTCCTGCACACCGGCGCATCAACCACCTCACGACCTAGCCAGGGAGGAGCAAAGGCTCACCCAAAGTTCGGCCAGCGTGATGCTTTAAGGGTCGCAGGAAATTCCACTAAAGGTCTTAAATTGATCACGACCATCTAACTTCACCAGCATGTTTGGATGGCTTAGATTAGACCCATAGCCTTCAGGCAGGTATTGGCATGTTCACCGTCAGGCATGGCCCTACATGGTCATCCTCCCCAAAAGAGGAGCGTAACTTGCCAATTCGTCCAGCCAAAGTAGCGTGGACATAAAACCCTAATTAGGGTTTGCGGCATATCACATGTGTCGCAAATCAGTCGCGACCATCCATCTTCGCAGACATAAATGCAGGGTGTATATGTAGAATCAAAGGGTCCCAAGCATGTCAACACAACCACTGTGGGCCCGTCTACATGCTGACCAATCGTCCAAGGCCGACCATGGATAGATTCCTCGATTCGTGCGCCCAAACTAGGCATGGTCGCGCGGTTCCAATTGCAAACCGATCTCGACCACTCAACTTTGCCGGACAAATCGAGTGGCTTAGATCACATATCCATGGGACAGTGAGGTACGGACGTGTACACCGGCAAGCCGTCTACATGCATGCCCGGTCGGTCTTGCTAAAAACATCTCCCATGCATGGATTCGACCAAGATGAAAGTAGGTACTTGCGCACCTCCTAAACCCTAATCCGACGGTCGCATTTGTGGGTTGCAAGTCATCTCGTCCGTCCAACTTCGCCAGCTTGGACAGACAGCCTAAGACAGGATTTAGGCGACCAGTGAGGCATCACCACGATCACCATCCACCACTCTTTCACATGGGGTGATCAAACAAATCAAGGATTGCCTGTATAGCCTCCAAACGGTCACTCGAAGATGGCTGGACGTGATGCTATTTTAAGACTCTTAAATTCGTGACTTACTCAGTTAAGCCTTAAAACAGCGATGCTTCATACATGCTGAATATATTCGATGCATTCCATGCATAGAATACACACGATATTTCATAAATATCGACTTCCTAAATAACTTAGTTATTTAATCTAGCATCACATGCTACTTTCTGTGGGTCCCACGATCCACACATTCGAGATATCAAACATGTCACAAACTGGGGGATACTTACTGGAGTATCGGTCTGGCGGTTTACAGCGTGCAGCGCACAATGCGCCATCACAACAACGTGTCAGGAAGTCATGGACGGTTAGTGATGACGGGAGAAGTGGGAAAGACTGATCGTGTGGCACTAACACACGACTCCAGTACTCCATCACTCCACTTCCTCCACTTCCAACGAGATACGAGGGTTAGGTTAATGACTTGTATAAATAGGTTCTCCTCCCTATTTCCAAGAAAAGGAGAGACGAGACAGAAATCAAGTGTTGATACAACGTATCCCAACACCGGAACTGATGGCTTACATTCTGCAAGCCAGTTCAGATTTCTGATACAAGTCATAAACAGCCAACAACTTCATAATCTCAACACCTTCTTCGCTTCCCTCCCTAAGATCCACCCCATCTCCTTCAATTTGTGACCGAAGCAAGTCTGGAACGGCCATTTCTTGGTTTAGGCCAGAATCTTACAAATTGATTTCTCGAATCAAAAGCACTCCCATGCAGTGCATTTGTTTAGGGTTTAGATTCATTTCTCACTCACACACCACAAGTTACCAAAACCGACAAAAATAGTTTTCATCCATAAACAATTGGCGACCACAGTGGGAGATTAATCTCTCGGTTGTGAAGTCAATTTCTTCAATACCAATTCAATTTTATTGATTTTGAAAATGGTGGATCTTAGGTATGGATCAGCAACCAATCCTGACGGGACTAACGCTGACAACACTCTCGGTGTTGATATCCCAGGTGTCACTGTGCAGCCAGTCAATACCATCAATGTATCTCGTGGAATTACTTCCTCTACTACCAGCACCAGCGGAGCAAGAGGAGATATTTCATTGGGCGTGACACCTCCTATCACCAGAGCCAGAGCAGCCGCAAACCTTAGCATCTCTTCAAGTGTAACGCCTCCAGCCATCACCAGAGCAACTGTCACTCCTCCATCGGGACGAGGAGATGAAGGAGCCAGAAGAGGACAACCCCCTATTACCATGGTGGATTTGATGGAGAGACAAGAATTTCTCGCAAGGGAACAGACGTACATGGATACAACTCAGAAAGAGGTACTCACTTTTCTTAAGACATTAACTGATCGATTGCCACAAGAGCTGCGACAACCCCTGGAGCCAACAAAGAACGCATTCAACGCACCCAGAGAAGGTACTTCAGCGGCGCGGGCCTACATGGACCTGATCAAAGAAGCGACATCATATATGAGTGGTCCTGTCATGGAGACTCCTACACTGGGGACTGATCCTCACAACGATCCTCCTCAAGTCAATAGTTTCACTATGAACCAGGAGCCGGTGGATCAGGAAGCGGTTTCTCTAGTGGAAAGTTTATGCGAACTTTTACACCTCTCAAAGAATCAGCGGGCGGAGACGTTTTGCTGCAATCAACCAGGGGAAGGTCACAACCGTGCCCTACGTGTCACAACACGCATCAAGGATTCAGAGTTCAATAGGGCCTTTTCGACAGAGGAGCGTCTTCGAATGTGATTACTCTCAACACTTTCAGGACATCCAAGGTTCGCCCAGGGAAGGTCGTACGGAAGCCTACTACAATGACGGACTTCGAGGGAAACCAAACCAACACGTACGGAAGCTCCGCGAAAAGAATCAGACAAAGTTCGTTGCATCCCACTCCCCACGTGGTGGTAGGCTTTGAAAGGGGACAGAAAATAAGAGCAAGAGGAAGCCTACATGTTATAACCGCAAGTGCACGGTGTCGGTTGTAGCTTGTGCAAATACGAGTCGAATCCACAGGGACTAGGGTGTGTAAGTTGAAGTTTCCTAAACTAGTTAATCTAAATGCAATGAGTGACAATGACACAATGAAGCAAAGAGAGCAAAACAGGGCCTACACAAGGTGAGTTAAAGGTGACAGTGGCATATACAATGGTATTTACAGGGCAATGATAGTTGCAAAATAAACAAAACAGATGCAAACCAAGGCTACAAACCAAGGCTACAAACCAAGACTGCAAAATAAACAAAACAGATGCAAAGCAATATTGCAAAATAGTTAAGAACCAAGGCTGTAAGCCAAGGGCAGGGAGGAGTTTGTGCACTGATTTCAATGCACAACAGCTACAATTTGCAAGAAAAACTGAACAAGATGGCTAAGAAATTTAACTGAGCAGGGAATCAAAACAGGCTTGAAATTATAAGTGACTGTAAAAAGATTTGTGGCTAAGCCAAGGCTTATAATCCACCTTGTGACCTAATCAAGCAATGCAATTCTAGGTTGAGTTGAAGACCTTGAGCATATATTAGAATGGGAGGAAAATCAGCTTGCTCACTGATATGCCCCTAGTATTGACTGTCTTTTGACAGCACAGTCAATCACATGCATACCAGAGCACTGATTACTTCCCATTGCTCAAGCAAAACAGGCATCAAGATAACTATCCTAGCAATACATCATTCAACAGTGCACTAGAATGAGACTTTCCTAAGAACAAATCATAAGAACATAACATAACATAAACATGAACAAGAGCTTGATATAAATTGTAACAATCACACACTCAAATTCAATACATGTTGGAGTTCAGAACAGCTAAAATTACAATGCATTTGAATTGAGAATCATGGAATTGAAAAGATTGATAACCCTCAAAGCTACAGTTCATGGAAATAACAAAATTAAACTATTCTACTGATGCTCTGGCTAATCCAGGCATACTTTCTACAACACCCAAAGTCCCATATTTATACATACAGTTGAAACCCCAAAATTCCCCCAAATCAGCAAAATTAGGGTTTGTAAAAAATACAAATTAACCTCACCTAATTCTCTGAATTCACTCAGTAGCTCTCACCCATGCTTCCAATTCATACATACAATCATTAAAACATAAAATCCCCAAAAATCCAAAATTAGGGTTTTATCAAAAATTGAATTAGCCCGTACCTAATCTCTGAAAACTCTTGAGTACGTCGACCCATGCTTCCTTATGGTCTCCTGATGCTTCCCACACCTTCAATTGCCTTTCTAGCTCACTAATTTCATCAACCCCTAAAACTAGGGTTTCAGTGGGAAGAATAGGTTGAGGGGTTGATGTAATGAGTGGCTAGGGGATAGGAGAATGATGGGGTGTAGTTGTTGGCTGATATGAGAACTCGTGTTGGTGGTTGTGGTGGTTGAGATGGAGTTGGTGGCGGAGGCGACAACGTCGCTGTGCAGAGAAGGGAGGAGAAGAAGATGGGTTCGATATTTTTGGAGTAGGGGGTGTTTGGTTGGGTTAATAGATTTGGGTACTCGGGTGTTGGGCGGTTGTAGCAAATTGGATGAACAGCGAGGATGAGCCGTGGGATGTGGAGATGATGGATCGATCTAACGACGAGATGGAAGGAAGCGAGGAGCGACCGTTGGATACGAAAGTACAACGAAACTGACGGCTCAAGATGGAGTTAGGTGCTATAGTGTTTTTCAGGAGCTTCAGATTTTGATGCACTATGATGAAGCGACCGTACGATGCTGAGATGATCCAATCTGACGGCTGAATATGAAGGAGAGTATGGATATTGGAAATGGGTTTGGGTGAGGGTTTTGGGCCTTGGGTATGCCAAGCCCATATCTTCTTTAAGAACAATTCTTCCTCTTCAAGCCCAGTTCTAGCCATTTGGTCTTGCGCACAACATTCTTCGCGGCTTCCTTGTGTGATTCCTCTTGGCTTCCACCACTTTTCTGCTCTTTTTGCTCCGTAATTCATCCAAACTTTATTTACAACCTAAAAATGCAAAATTAATTAATAAAAATATTTATTCTTGAAAACAATGAAAATACAGAATATGGGATAAAATGTAGAATTAATGCACAAAAGATGAGTTAAATGCCAAGAAAAATATATAGAAATATGCACTTTTTAGCACTCATCACGTGGGCGTCAATTCAGGAGTAAGACCAGATTGCATCATTGAGGTATAAAACCCATGATGCATCTTTGCTGAAGAAGCATTCTTCTCCATCCTGTGAAGCCGCGACCCACGTTCACACGAAGAGGGAGCGGACTTTTGTGGCGATCTTTGATAGAAAGGAAAAACGGTGTACCAACGCCGCTGTTAGCAATTAGCAGGGGAGATTGTCCTCCAGTCTCTCCGCCCAATGGAATGCTACAACAACGACGAGCCACGAGAGGAAGTAACAGATGCTCCACGACAGCTGCAGGACGATACCAATTCCACAACTGATGAGCTCGAAGTGGTAAACATCGGGGATGAGGAATATCCCAGGACTATCTCCATCAGTTCGACCTTGTCTGCGGAGGAACACACGATACTTGTGCAACTTATCAAGGAATACCAGGACATATTTTTCCCGGACGTATGAAGAAATGCCTGGCCTAGATGAAAAACTGGTCACCCACCATCTACATGTCATACCCGGATCCAAGACGATCAAGCAATCCCCGAGGAAATCCAGGCATGAGGTAGAAGAACAAATCAAGACTGAGATTCAGAAGTTGCCGACTGCTGGCTTCATCAAACCCATCCATCATCCGACCTGGATGGCTAATGTGGTTCCGGTAAAGAAGAATGGACAGATAAGGTGCTGCGTGGATTTCAAAGACTTGAATAAATGCTGCCCCAATGATGATTTTCCTTTACCTAACATCGACATGTTAGTGGATGCCAGGAAACAGACACGAAATGTTCTCTTTTATGGATGGATACATCGTCTACAATCAGATAAGGATGTACGAGCATAATGCAAGTAAAACTGCCTTTCGAACTCCTCTCGGAAATTTTATTATGATGTAATGTTATTTGGTTTAAAGAATGTCGGTGTAACGTATCAACAAGCTATGACGGAAATCTTCCACTGGAGCCGACACCTTAAGGGAGCAGCCTCAAGAAGATAACGATGTCCGCGCACGAGAAAGAATTCGGGAGAATCACTCTTGTCTACCGTTCCATGTTGGAGGACTTCGTGAAGCTGTTGAACGTTCATCTACAACAACATCTGCCCTGATAGAAAGAACCAGGCCTGCCGGTAATAAAGAGCCTCATAATGTTTGTGGGACCATATATCTCACCAACAGGCGATACAACCTTCAACCTTCTATAAGCAGTTTCCCTGAAGTAGCAAGAGGAAAACCACCGAGATACAACATCCTGCGTGTCTGCCAACTCCAACTCCAGTACCACATACACGACTCCCAAAATGATGAAACAACGTCCAAGATATTCCATATATGGCTCGACAACAACAACATCGATGAGAGATGAGTGACTGGGGACTACTTAGCACTACCCATCTCAAAGATGCTAAGAGATGCAAGAACGCTATATTCCAAGATGTCCAAAGATGAGGATATACTCAAGAGAGCAGACGTATTTTCAAAGACCAGCGATATTCCTAGATTTCTATGAAACGCAACGCAGACGAAAAGATGGCCTCATGAACCCAGCGTGACAACGTCTATCAAGTCGAAGGCTCAGTGGATGCTCGTGAGAAGGGGAATGTCTCCCTATTTTTCATTCTGTGAGGAAACATCAAGGAAGCTATCACGCCTCTTCCTGCCAGTCTCCTCTGATCACAACTGTTGCTAAGAACCGTTGTTCGTTTGTCGATACCAGTGCCCGAGCTTCATCACAGCAACAACCACTACGGACAAAATAAGGGACTTCTTCAATACAGGAGAGATGGTCAATCAAGAAGCATGCAATTCACGAGGGAAAATCAAACTAAAGAAGAAGCCTCTTCAGTGCTCTGTTCAGAGAAAGACGCTCCAACACCTGTCCAGGATAATCCGCTTCAATGCTCTCTCCAGGATCCACCTCAACGTTCGCACCAAAAGCCACTTTAACATCCTCTCGAGCCGTTTCAACACGCAAGCTACATCAATAATCTGCGCTTTGGTCAAGTTATCTTTGATGTACTCATTTCTCAACATGCGTCTCATCCATCCTTCATAAGGGCCTAGTGGAGCATGACAAACCTTGAAGTCGATAGGAGAAGGGTTATCTTGTGGGACGGATGTTTTTAGATGGTTGAAAGGGCGTGGTGAACAACTCATCATTTATGTTTGGCATGTCTTTGAAGCTGTCAACACCTCCTGACTTGGCATCGGCATTATTCTCAGTGAAGCATGCTCCCTTGGCTGTAAGAGGACATGAACACAACGGGACCCACACCACGTTCGAACATACAAGGTTCACGTTTGGGCAAAGCAAGCACGCCTGGGTCCCACGTTCGAGCAAAGGGAAGACCGATGTTGGTTAGCAAGACCGGTATTAGTCAGCAAGACCGGTGTTGGTAGAAGTAACAAAGCTGGTGTACGGGACAAGGCCGGTGTTCGAACGAAACAAGACAACAAGGCCAGTGTCGGTCGAGGCAGCGATGTCCGTCAGCAAGTTCAGGGTTCGTCAAATCTGCAAGGCCGGTGTTCGTCAAGGCAAGGCTGGTGTTGGTCAAATGGGCAAGTCTGGTGTTGGGTGACGCAACAGGTTTGGTGTCTGGTCGAAGCAGGCACAGCCGGCCCCAAACAAAGAAGGCGTGCGACGGGTCCCACTTGATCAGGCACAGCCAGCCCCAGATTGGTCGAAGCAGGCACAACCGGCCCCAGGAAAAACAGGCACAGTCGGCCACAAGCAAAGCAGGCACGCGGCGGGTCCCACGTTGATCAGGCACATCTAGCCCCAGATTGGTCAAAGCAGCCACAGCCGGCCCCAATCAAAGCAGGAACGCGGCAGGTCCCACATTCGAGCAAGTCAGGCACAACAAATCCCACATTTGGTCGGAGCATGCACAGGTGGGGCCCACATTCGCTCATGCATGCGACGTGATACAACTTTCTGCAGACGAATAATAGCAACTGCAGCAAGCTCCGGAGAACAAGAAAAGGGCAACTGCATAAGAGAGAGAAAAAGGGTCGGTCCTCTTTTATACACAAGTAATTGGAGAACTCTGGTGGAAGAAGGATTCCCTTCTTGGCTCAAATACCCGAAGGAGGAAGCTGGTCCCACCAAGGTCCGTGGTCACGCCTAGCGTACTCACGCGGATGATTGCCAACATGGTCGGCCAGAGTCCCTCCAGGTAAACTTCCTTTATCTTGTCTTTTTATGATTATATTCGTCACCATCTCATGCCTACCCCACAATGATGCAACCATTATATGCTAGGCAGGGGACTTAATGTTGATGGTGTTCAGGGATAAAATTGTAAAACCAAATTTATGCGTTGACATCCTGCAAAGGATAAAGCCACTGATAAGTGATGAATACTTCTTCACTTTACTAATCCACCTAGAATGGAGCATGTGTCAACAATCTCATTATTTTGTGAATCAAATACACAAAATTCATCCAGGTTGGAGCATGTAGCAACAATCCCATATACTATGTGAATCCATAACATTATTAATTAATGCGCAACTAGCCTTGTATTTCCTGTGTTGTTCCCGAAGAACTCTCATTATTAGTGCGGCATGACGACTGAGTATTTCTCTCAGCAGAGTAAAACGAATCTCCAAGTGTTAATAGTGAGGCATGCACAAAATACCCGTACAGGCCACGTCTCTCGGTGTGTTATACTATCCCGATTGAGCATACATCTCTCGGTGTGTTATACTAGCCCGATTGAGCATATTTGAATCTGGACTGACAGTCTCAGAAACAATCACGACCACGCAGGTTGGCCGCATGATTTAACCAGCCTAGACGATCCTCAGCAGGAGCAGGCTACCATCTTAATGACCACCAGCGGGCCCGTTTATGCCCTGGTCGGTCGAATACATACCATGCCTCCCAAACAAACCACCAAACACCAGCCTAGGATAAGATGGTTGGGCTGGTATGGAGCAGCTTGGAAAACATGTACGCACAAGACTTCCAATGTCGGTCTCAAACAGATCGCGGCCGTCCAACTTCACCGGCATGGTTGGAAGGCATAGATCCTGCCATGGCCGGTTGGACAAGTGTTGTCCTGCACACCGGCGGGACCCCTTCACGCCTGCATAATCGACCACCTCACGACCTAGCCAGGGAGGAGCAAACGCTCGCCCAAAGTTCGGCCGGCGTGATGCTTTAAGGGTCGCGGGAAATTACACTAAAGGTCTTAAATTGATGACGACCATCCAACTTCACCAGCATTTTTGGATGGTTTAGATCAGACCCATAGCCGTCAGGAAGGTATTGGCATGTTCACCACCGGCCCAATGTGGGCCCCACATGGTCGGCCTCCCCAAAAGAGGAGCGTATCTTGCCAATTCGTCCAGCCAAAGTAGCGTGGACATAAAACCCTAATTAGGGTTTGCGACATATCACATGTGTCGCAAATCAGTCGCGACTATCCATCTTCGCAGCATAGATGGAGGTGTATATGTAGAGTCAAAGGTTCCCAAGCATGTCAACACAACCACCATGGTCCCGTCTACATGCGTGACCAATCGGCCAAGGCCTACCATGGATAGATGCCTCTATTCGTGCACCCAAACTAGGCATGGTCGCGCGGTTCCAATTGTAGGATCAGAATCTCGCAATGACAATGTTTCAGCGAAATTATCAATGACACAGCACAACAGCGTCGCAGAACAATTTCAGAAATGATAAAATAAATGACGTCAACTAAGATCATGAGAAAGATATGATAGTCCTGCGAAAATTAGAGAGTTTGCGAAATTAACATTTGTAAGGTTGCGAGAATGTCGCAGACCCTACCCGAAAATAAAGGACAGATTAGCTGTCATCCATTATGTATTTCCTTATAAATAGTCGTTCGAGTTGTAAAGAGGGAGAGAGATCTTTTTTGAGTAAGAAACAAGTAAATAGGAGAGAGAAAGTCTAGAGCAGAGATCATTCTTGATTTCTTTATCTTTTCTTGTAAGAACATTCAAAGATTGATCAATAAAATTAAGAGTGTAAACCTAAAAATAAGTTGATTAATAATGAAATCATATGAGGGGTGTAGTGTAGGATTTCCTGCAACTACATAATGGCGCTAGAAACAGGGAAGGTGTTGAAGATTATTCTAGAAAAAGCTGAAGATTGATATTGAAATTTGTGAAAATTTAGAGTGATTGGTTAAGAATTTTCCATAATTTCTTGCAATATTGTTAACATTGAAGAAATGGCTAGAAGAATAAATACATCCGAACAACCGATTACTGTTAGAAGAAGCAAAAGAATTGTTGGAAGAGAAAGAAGTGAAATGGGAGAATCTACTAGAATGAGAAGTAATAGAGAAAATAAAATTCAACCACCAATTCAACAAACACTAGTTCAAGGGAGGAATACAGATTATGATAGGGTGAGCATACACACTTGGCAATCAAATTCGACAGAAGAAATAGAAGAAGAGCGACATAACATAAATTATAGACAGAAAGAGAGAAATCAAGAAGCAGATGAAGGAATAATTCATGGAGATGAGGAAATTGGAGCGTTAGAAACGTTGAGACGAAGAATACATGAAGAAAGAAGAGCTGAGGCAGAAGAACGTGCAAATTTAACAAGGAAAAATCACGAATTAAGGATGGAGAATATAAGACTACAGAATAGAAGATCGAGAAGTATTACAAAATCATATTCAAGATCGACTAGAAGAGAAATGAGGCGAAACTCACCCACAGTCAATGTTGGAAACAATATTCAAGAAGAAATATCAAATCCTAATGAAGAATATCGCGAAAATAGAGAAAGAGTTGATGATCATTACGTTCCATAAAATGAAACTTTTGATGATGGGAAAAATGGTGGAAATCAAGAGAACGGACAACATCAGGGACGAAATGACCAAGATGACGAAGGAAATCGAGAGGAAGGAAGAATAATTTTACATGTGAGAGAAACTCAAAGAAATCAACAGACAATTGAAGAAGAAATTGAAAGACATTATGCTTAACAAACACGTTTAATCTGCGAACATGAAAGATTGAGAGTGGAAATGGAAGAACAAGAGCTTCAGGAGACAATTCTCCAGAACAATCATGACAATCGATAAAGAAGACGTACACAAAACCGGAACAACGGTAATCTCAATGAGAAGTATGATAGAGTAAAGAGGATGGTTGAAAGACAGCGAATTGAATTGATAAGAAATGAACAAAATCATGGAGGGGAAAATGAAAGGCATCATCATATGCGAATTCAAGATAGATATGAGGAAGAGAATCGCAGAAGAAGACGAGATGAGGATAATGAAGAAGAAATGCAAAATTTCGCGAGAGAAGTTAGACATGAACGCACAAGAAGAGAGGCGAAATTAAAGAGACCAATGGATCAAGATTCAGGTGTAAATAAACAAATCTTGAAAGAATTAGAAGAAATGAGAGGAATGCTAAATAATAGAGGAGAAGTAGGTAGAAGACAATTGGATGAAGCAATAGAAGAAGCTGCGAAAACTCCATTTACAAGGGAAGTACAATTAGGAGGAATACCACCGAAATGCAATTTTCCCGCATTAACCAGCATTTTTGATGGAACAACATGTGCAATTCAACACATTAAAGCCTATGTGAGGTGCATGTTACAATGGGAAAATCATGATGACGTATTGTGCAAATATTTCGCATCCAGCTTAACAGGAGAGGCGTTAAAATGGTTTGAAGGTCTACCAAAGAACACAATAACCTCCTTCAATCATTTGCAGACTACATTCTTGGGGGCATATATAAGTAATAATTCCTCGCGACCTGGTATAGAAGATGTGTTTGGATTAAATCAAAGGATTGGCGAAAGTTTGAAACACCTGACTAAAATATGGAGAACTATGTGTAGCGAAATCGATGGTCATGTAGATGAGAGATATCTTATATTATCATTTATCAATGCTATGTTTGCAACAAACCTATTGTATGTCCAAATTTTTAGAGTCAAGAATACGATCACAATGACTGAATTGCGAGAACTTCAAGAAGAATACATTGCTCTAGAAGAAAGGAAAAATGAAATGGAATCATATCCAGTTGCGAACACCAGCTCACAAACATAAAATGCAAGCTTATTACCCAAGATAATAAACACAGTGGCGAATACTTCGCAAGTACAACAAGAGAAGGTGACAAGTAACAATCAACAGAAACTGGTAGCTATGGGAAGCCGAGACCAAGAAGAGTATGAAAGAGAAATAAATTTCTACAATCGTGGAGGAAATAACAAGATTCAAAGACTCGATCAACCTCAACAAAATTATGGAGGTCAAAGACAAAACTATAATAGAGGACAAGGAGGTCACAAGGTAATATGGGAAGAAATCAAGATGCCACCTCTAAATGCAAGTGCGGAGAAGATATGGGAAGCTATAATCTTGATGGAGAATATACCAACACCATGGAACATGGGAACGAAACCATCTCCAAACCACAGAAGTCATGAGTTTTGTTCTTATCATCATTTTCATGGACATACCACAAATGATTGCAGAAATGTGAAAAGAATTATTTTAAGAATGATAGATCAAGGAAAACTAAACGACTTTCTGGTAGGGCATCCACAATCTCAACCATTGCCACCACCACCAGAACATCACAAAGTGAATACGATAAAAAAGAAAGAAACATTCTTCATAGAAGTTGGTGCAAAAGCAAAAAATCTATTCTGTCACTCTATCGTACATTCATATAAGACAATTGAAGATTTTCATGATAATGGTTTGAGTAGAGTGTTCGCAAGAGATAATGATGGAAGATAAATTATGAATATTGTGAAAATCTCGCCACTAGAGGAATGGCAGAAACAGATCATTTCTTTTACCGCAGAAGAAATTCCCGAAGGAGAAGAGGTGTATGACAATCCATTGGTAGTAAAATTATAAATTAATCCAAAACCGAAAAAAGATGAGGATGATGAAGCTGAAGATTCGTGGGCAATCAATAGAATTATAATCGATACTGGAAGCTCTGTGAACATCTTATTTTATCATACTTATAAAACCATGGGTGGAAGAGATGATGATCTTATACCATCAACATATAAGATATATGGTTTTAGTGGTACTGCTAACAAGCCTAGGGGAGGTTACTATGCGAATTCCATAAAGGAAATATCTTCTGAAATCTTATTTTGTGTCGTTGATGTAGAATCACCCTACAATGCGTTAATTGGTCGACCTTGGCTACATGGGATTCTAGGTGTAGCTTCAACTTTCCACCAGTGCATCAAATTCCCTCACCCCAGTGGTGTAGGAATCATAAAGGGATATTGGGTTGAAGGAAAGAGGTGTTATGAAACTGAGATAGAATCTTGCGAAGGAAGAGCAAACAAGAAGGAAAATTGGCGACACAAAATCAAAGATACACAAAGAAGTGGGAGGTTGATGGTGGATGCAATCGAAAGGAAAGGAGAAGAGATGTTGCGAAACTAATGCTAGCTCAGAATAAAAATAATGAACATACCACTACTAAGGAAGCAGTAGCATAAAATAATAAAGAAGCAGAGGATGATAAAGGTAATAGAAACAAGAAATGTATGACTGATTAAATTGTTGCGATACTCTCGCACTAAGCAAAATTCTCAAAAATACATTTGATTGAATGGCAAAATTGAGATTGCGAAATTCAGATACAATATGATGATTTGTGAGACTCTCGCAGAGATAATGAAAGTAATCAGAGAAAAATGATAAAAGAAAAAGAGGCGAACCTTTATGGCGTACACCCTAGTTCGCGAATACAATTTAGCAAGAGGCAAATGTAAGGCCTAAAGTACGTCATATAAGGGGGTACCTATTGCATGACTCATGGAAAGGCTACACCGCCACCGGAACCTGAGTCATGCTGATTTGGGGTCAATGAAGCCCATCCGGGAGAGGCACCTTGGATTCTCAGCTTAAGCATATGACTTAGGTTGGGCGACTAAGGTAATAAGGACTCTCCCAAGGAGTGCAGATCTGATCAAGGCGCCGAGGTACACGGTTGAGTCAAGAGTGCCAGAGACGTTTGAAGCGTACTTTGACATTCTTGACAAGTCTTAGCTTATACTGCACTCGGCCTGAAGAAATCCACACTTAGGGTGCAGTCTCGTAACCATAAGATTTATTGGTAAAAGGGATAAGAGGCTGCGAAAACAACTGGTTGTTGTTAAGACTGGATGGGAGGAGCTAACCTTGTATGGTAGAAGTACGCCTCCTTGAAGGGGCAACCAGGGGGGAGATAAGGGCGGCACCCTTTATTAGGGAGATGATAAGTATCTTAAGACGTAAATGTCATGAGGCTTTTTATTCGCAAGGATATTAAGGCTTGTTATATTTGTGCAACAATCCTGAAGAGGCAATAATACAAAAGAAAAGGATAAGACGAGATCAATGGGTTTTCGCATGAAAGTGACCACACAGGAATGAGATTTTGAAAAGAAACAAAATTCACTTCGCATAAGATTGCGAAGTTATACAATAAGAATTTTTTTATGAAATCTCTCATTTGGATTCAAATAACAGAGGCAAGTATGGGAATGTATGAAATTAGAAAATGTTATTTGTCTCCATATGATAGATTTACTCAAAGATTTAAGAATTAATGATTATATTGACTAACTGTATTGCAAAGAAGAATTGTTTTAATTAATGCAGGTCAAAATGAAAGAAACACAAATATACAAAAAGAAGAAATAAATGTACAAGTATTACAAAGAATCAAAGAAAGAAATAAAGACTACTTCTTAGTTAATCCTTCATTATCTTCATCATACTTGTTTCCTTCTTCGTCTGCGTCAGAATCTTCATCACCATCAGAACTTCCATCACTATCAGATTCTTCATCGTCAGCTTCGCTATCAGAGATAATCAAACTGGGAGTATTTTGTGGGATTTCTTCCAAGAGACAAGTATAATCATAATGTGGGATATTATGATCGTCACAAACCATTTGGATTGTTTGATTGCGAAAATGCATAGAATCATTCTTAAAATTCGCAACAGTGATCTTGATTTCATTCTTTAATCTAGAATACTTGTCGTTGCGAGAAGAAAGATTCTTTGCGATTTCCTTCTTTTCAGCTTCAAGTTCTTCAATATTTTCACGATATCTATTTTCAGAATCTGCGAGCAAAAGACAATCAATTGTTAACTTGATGAGAATTCATAAGAAGCAAAAGATTAGTAAAGAAGAGCAGTTAGTAACCTTCTCTGTCAGAAATCATATCTCTAATCAAGGTTGTATGCTCAACTTGGAGACTAACATTTACACCTAAATCTTTTCTAGCATCATCTAAGATTTTCGCAGCCCAAACAAATTCATCCTCACTACTTATAAGAAGACGAGAACGAATTTGATTTTTCCTTTCGCAGAGTTCGATATTCTTGCGGTTAACTTCATCTCGTTCAAGTTGAACTTCAAGAAGAGCCTCTTGGAATTTCGCCAAAGCCTTGGCACCTTGATCAGAGATGCGATCCTTATCATCTATGAGAACGCTAATTTTGGTTCTTAACTCATTGGTTTTATCTTTAGAATCAAGAGGGAGATGCTTAAATTGGTTGGCTAAGCCTAAACTAGATCTATGATCAATTTCTAAGAGGCGAAATTTAGATCTAAGCCCATTTAGAGAAAGAGATGAAATTATATCATTTGAGAAATATTTAAGGAATTCTTAAGACGCTCAAGAAGGGTATCATTATCCAAGGCATTAGGAAATGAATGAAGAAGGGTAGCTTCATCAGAAAGACCATAAATTTCTGCAAAAAGGATCATTTAAATAAGAGAAAACAACAGGATGAATGAATAAAGGGAAAAGAGAAAAGTAACATACCGTAAAGCTGATTATTAGCTTGCTGAAGACTAGAGATTTTGTTCTTATACGAAGAAGAATCAATTTCTAATTGTCTATTTTTCTCGCGAAGACCTTTAACTTCAGCTTCCAATTCTTCATTCTTTTTGCGAAATTGAAGATTCTTCTTTTCAAGATTTTCGCGTCTTGTCTCTAGATCTGAGGCAACAGCAAAAGAAGCTTTTCCATCCTGCGAAAAAATATTAATATAGAAATAAATTTTGAGTTATAACAATGAAGAAGTAAAAGGATAAAAGTATACCAGACTATTGAGAGAATGCAAGAAGTCGGGAGTCACTGATCTAGAAACTCCACGAAGAGAGATATCATCATCCATTAAAGGGACATCGTAAAGGGTAGTGAGAGATTTGCAGGTATTTGCGAATTGGCCATCTCCCATTCCTTGTAGAGAATCAGAAAAGAGGCCAGAGAGCTTAGCCATAGAAGATTCAAGTGGAGAATCTTCACTTGCATCAAGATCATCGTTGTCCTCATCACCCTTGTCACTTTCGGAATTTTCGTGAGGAGGAATATTTGAAGGATAAGAAGAACGAAATTTCCTTTTCTTTGGAGGAGGACCAGTTGATTTTTCCCTGCGAAGAGCACCTTTAACTTTATCACCAATCTTCGCAACATCGGCAGATTCTTCTACTTCAGCAATAATCTGCACACACAGATAGAAATAAGAAATGGAAGCATGGAAGTAAAAGTATATTGTTTAAAACCATAAGAGATAACTGAAGAAAATTTAAAATCATAAGAGAAAATTTCTTACCTCATCTGTGTATGAGCGAAGAGCTAACAGAGTACTAGATTTCCCAGTCCTGTTATAACTATCTTTCAGTTTTTGGATCTGCGAAATGTCGCAAGAGTTAGCGAACAGAATAATAAAAATCAATAAAGAAATATAAAGTGGGTTAAATGGGAAGAAACATACCTCTTTATCCTTCTCGGGCCAAGAAAAAACCCAAGGTTGATAAGCAGCGATATTCGCAGGAAGAACATTTGACCCAGCAATGTAGGGTCCTTTTAGCATTAAAGGAAAAACACACCATTTATCATCTTTGGATTAGCGAGGAGTTGTGTTTTTACCAGAATGCCAGTCAATATCTTGCATGAGAATTTTGGATTCATCAATGTTATCTTTCTTTTTTAAGGGAATACCCCAGCGAGTATTCTCTTTCTTCATGGAGATAAGTTCATAGTTCTCAAAGAAATTCGCTACTGTGTATTTCTCAGCAACTATCTCTAGGTTTGCGAATTTCGGATCCCTAAGTTCTTTGGAGTACAGAGATCCTCTACCACCACCACGATTAGCGAACTCTGGCATCAGACGGATGCAGTCCCCACTCAGTTGGAAGATAGCTCGCGAAAATCCCGAGTGAGCGAGAATTTCATAAAATAAAGGAAGATCTGGGTTATAAAGAGGAATAGGGACACCTGCGAGAATCTGACCTAGCGAAATTATGATTGATTGATCATCACAATACTGATCAGAGAAAAGTTTGACAGAAAGAATTGATTTGGCATTTTCACTAGGAATGGTGGAATGTGTGAAACCTTTATCAGCAAGATCTTTTTGGACTTCTTGTAAATTCTTCTCATATCTATGACCACTTGGAGACATGTTTGAATATAGAGTATAGGAATGAATAAAAAGTAAGAGGATTGAAGGAGGAAAAAATTACAGCAGTAGAACTTGCAGAAGAATAACAAAGTTGCAGAGATGAGAGAATAAAAATAGAAGAGAAAGTAAAAAGAAAAGTGGAAAGAAGAGTAAGAAAAGTATATAAAGGAGATTTTTTTTACTCGAAGAAATAAATACCATTAAGACGAAGAGATGTGAGTAGTGGTTACAGAAGACGTGTCAAGAAACAAATGAAAGAGAGAATACATGTGATAAATGTAGAATATGAAAAGATGAACAGCTGCGGCATTTCTCACATCATTCTCTACTTTGCAGAGAAGATATGAGAAGAGGCAAGATGTAGGATCAGAATCTCGCAATGACAATGTTTCAGCGAAATTATCAATGACACGGCACAACAGCGTCGCAGAACAATTTCAGAAATGATAAAATAAATGACGTCAACTAAGATCACGAGAAAGATATGATAGTCCTGCGAAAATTAGAGAGTTTGCGAAATTAACATTTGTAAGGTTGCGAGAATGTCGCAGACCCTACCCGAAAATAAAGGACAGATTAGCTGTCATCCATTATGTATTTCCTTATAAATAGTCGTTCGAGTTGTAGAGAGGGAGAGAGATCTTTTTTGAGTAAGAAACAAGTAAATAGGAGAGAGAAAGTCTAGAGCATATATCATTCTTGATTTCTTTATCTTTTCTTGTAAGAACATTCAAAGATTGATCAATAAAATTAAGAATGTAAACCTAAAAATGAGTTGATTAATAATGAAATCATATGAGGGGTGTAGTGTAGGATTTCCTGCAACTACACCAATTGCAAACCGATCTCGACCACTCAACTTTTCCGGACAAATCGAGTGGCTTAGATCACATCTCACATGGGACAGTGAGGTATGGACGTGTACACCGGAAAACCGTCTACACACATGCCCGGTCGGTCTTGCCAAAAACATCTCCCATGCATGGATTCGACCAAGATGAAAGTAGATACTTGTGCACCTCCTAAACCCTAATCCGGCGGTGGCAGATGTGGGTCGCAAGTCATCTCGTCCTTCCAACTTCGCCAGCTTGGATGGACAGCTTAAGACAGGAGTTAGGCGACCAGTGAGGCATCACCACAATCACCGTCCACCACTCTTCCACATGGGGTGATCGGCAAAATCAGGGCTTGCCTGTATAGCCTCCAAACGATCACTCGAAGATGGATGGACGTGATGCTATTTTAAGACGCTTAAATTCGTGACTTACTCCGTTAAGCCTTAAAACAACGATGCTTCATACATGCTGAATATATTCGATGCATTACCTGCATAGAATACACACGATATTTCATAAATATCGACTTCCTAAATAACTTAGTTATTTAATCTAGCATCACATGCTACTTTATGTGGGTCCCATGATCCACACATTCGAGACATCAAACATGTCACAAACTGGGGGATACTTACTGGGTATTGGTCTGGCGGTTTTCAGCGTGCAGCGCACAACGCGCCATCACAAGAACGTGTCAGGAAGTCATGGACGGTTAGTGATGACTGGAGAAGTGGGCAAGACTAATCGTGTGGCACTAACACACGACTCCACTACTCCATCACTCCACTTCCTCCACTTCCCACGAGATACGAGGGTTAGGCTCAATGACTTGTATAAATAGGTTCTCCTCCCTATTTCCAAGAACAGGAGAGACAAGACAGAAATCAAGTGTTGATACAACGTATCCCAACACCGGAACTGATGGCTTACATTCTGCAAGCCAGTTCATCTTTCTGATAGAAGTCATAAACAACCAAAACCTTCACAATCTCAACACCTTCTTCGATTCCCTCCCTAAGATCAACCCCATCTCATTCACTTTGTGACCGAAGCAAGTCTGGAACGGCCATTTCTTGGTTTAGGCCAGAATTGTACAGATTGATTTCTCAAATCAAAAGCACTCCCGTGTAGTGCATTTGTTTAGGGTTTACATTCATTTCTCATCCACACACCCCAAATTACCAAACCGGCAGAAATAGTTTTCATCCATAAACATAAATGAATTCAAGCGAGCGTTGGTCGATGTTGGCACTGTTGTTAACATCATCCCCTTGAAAACTATAAGGACCCGCAAGCTCGTCAACGTTATTAGATCAGTCAGGTGACGAATTAGCCGATAATAGCTCGATTAGTTTAACACGAACGGTAATTAATAGAAATTAATCTAACGGCGACTTAGATACAAAACTAGTATCATTAGATAGATCTCGAAAAGTTACGCAGAATGGACTACTCGAACGTGTCAATCAGATATCGGATGAAGAGGTAATCATCAGAATTGGTTGAAGAGATGGGGTTTTGTGAGATTGTCCTGTGGAGTTTCAGAAGAAGAATAATTTAGGAATCGAGTATTAGGGTTTGCTAGTGATTTCAGTTGCATGAGAAGAATATGCAGAAGCTGTTGTCGCTGAATTGATGGAAGCAATGAAGAGTAATTCAAGATTAGAGAAGATTGGTGGTGGTGCTGGAGTTGATTGAAGTCAGGAAACCGAGAGAAGGTAAATCAATTAGATTTGGAATTAGATTTATCTTGTTCTGAGTTTGAATTATATGTGTTGGTTTCTGAATTAGGGTTCGATAGAATTTGTTATGAAGATTGAGAAATGTTCGTGAGGTTGGAGATGTATGTTATGAAATGATGTCGATACAGAGTTGCAAGTGACAGAGTGATGTTATATAGAGCTGGCTGAGTTGGGATTGAGTTATAGTTGTGGTCAATGGTGTTATGCTCAAGAACATTGGCTCTGTGTTGTATTGTTTAATTGTAGTTGCAGATTAGAAGTGATGGTAACTAGACATGATGTTGTTTGTGAAGATGAAGTGAAATGAGTCTGTAATGGATTTGCAGTTGCAGATTAGGTTTATATGATGAATTACAGTTGGGGAATATATGTTTGAACTGTAGAAGTTGTTGGTGTTTTCTCCCCACCTTGTACATTTTCGTCCTCGAAAATCAAACCACCCTTAAGGTCTTCAAGACTCCCCACCTTATAGAATAATCCCGTCTCTTTTCTAAGCGCAAACAACATAAACAAAACGTAAACCTAGATGGATTTCTACAATTAAGATCTAGAATTTGTAGCTCTAAGTTCAAAAAAAAATAACTTTCCTATTTCATAAGGATTGTCTCTAAGTTCACTATGGTAAATTTCATTCTAATAGATAAGTATGTCTAAGTTCTCTACGCCAAAATTTACAATCTAGTATTTAATAATTTATTAATTTGATGTAATTTATCCATATAACTAATTCCAAATTTGATTCACGTAAATCTATAATATCTGATATTTTAACTTTACTATTATAGAATTTATAAGTTTTCCAAACATTATCCAGTTTAAATTTGCTATTGGCGTAGCTTTTGAAATACTATATCGGCAGTGTTACTATTTTCCATATATTTATTATTATCTTTATAGGTTTGTTTATAGTCCCATTGGTACACTAAATCCTAATTTCCTAACTATAATTTTACATTCACATTAAGATTATTATAATTGATTTTACCTAGCCATACTGAGTTTGTATACTATATGTATCTTATTATATATTAGCGTTGGTAACTTAATATTAATTCAATTTGAATCTGCATAAAATTATAATGTATTCTAATAGTCTTTGATATAAGATATCTTATTAATATACGAATTTATTTTCTTTCAAGTCTATTGTTGTGCTAAGCATCCAAATATCATTACTATTTCATGTGTATTTGTTTAATTTCTAATGATTTACTAAGTCAGTTATTGAACTAAAAATAATTTAAGTATAAGATTATTAAGAAATTTCATCTTTCTATTTTATGCAAACTATCTGCACGTTCTTAGATCTAATAATAAGTCTTGTATTATCTATCTGGTTTCACTGCAAAAGAATGTATTTCTTATTTTAATTAGTCTACAAAATCTGACCGTGGATAATTACTAACAATTTTGGGTAGATCGTTGATCCAAATTATTATTTTTATCGTTATGATTATTAGTGATCTTATTATCATCTATTATAACTAATTTTAATGGTCGAACTATTATCTTAACTACTTTTACAACTTAACTTCATTTCTACTTAATAGACTAATGGTTCTAATTAGGAGAAAGGTAATCTATTAGTTTCTCAATAAAATTTGGGATTTATCAGTTCACTAGTAGAAGCAAGTCTTCCTAATATGAATGGTAATCCATGCTTGTAGTTGGCATGCCCAGGCTAGCAAGACCCGACGATGGTTTCCTACGAACAAAGACAACACAAACACACCAGAACTCCAAACCTCACTATTCTCCAGTGCTAGATTATTTAAGTATCATTCAATTGAGACTAACTAATTTCTAGTTATCTATTAAAATTTCTAACTTATACCACAATTGGTTTCAACCTACTATTTTTACTTCATATACTACAAACTAACATACCTACAAAAAACAAAGAACAAGAAATCAGCATGTTATACAATCAATCAAATCAATTCAGTACAAAAATCTTTTAGTTATTGATTGTTTTTAGTGATTAAGATTTATCTCACAACCCAACCCAGTTCTAATCTAATCTAGTTCACTAACTGGCACTGGTTATTCCTATCGTTTCCCATATAAGATCTAATAGTGAGCTCTGATACCAACTCTTCGTATATTTCTTTTTTACTATTTTACTTTCAATATTACTAACATATCATATCATATCATATCATTAATTAATATTTATTTAATTACATCTTACTTACACATTGTAACGCCCCCAAAGCTAGCAGCTGACTAATACAAGAGATTAACTAAACAAAGAAGCACTACGAATCTAAATCAAAAACTTAAACGTTCAATTAAGAAATCTGCTACAAAAACTTAACCCAAAACTAGCCCCGCTCAGAAATATGTATATACAAGACCTTCTCTCAAATGATACATATACAATAGTCATTTGGTTTACAAATATAATTTGCAATATAAAAAACATAACATAAGCTAAACAACTAGCGAACTCGACCCTTGAAGCTTTCATTGCGCAACTCTGATCTGTCTCTGAAACTGAAAGTGGGAACGGGTGAGCACATCATACCTAAAAGGGGTGACCCGTATGAATAACAACTAGCTTTCAAGTAAACATTAATATGATTCGAAGACAATGCAGGTTTTATCGAAAGTCGTTAATACACGGAAATCCAGTAAAACACAAAGTAGAAACTTCTTCAAAGACATCCATAAATAACAGTAAACATCCATATATAAGATGTGTGTTGCCGCACATAAGGGAAGAATAATATTAATGCTAACCACATTCATTAGGTAATATTGCGGTGTATCGCCCTAACCATAGAATACTGATATATAAAGGAAGCATAATATTTGTGCTAACCACACTCATTAGGTAATATTGCGGTGTATCTCCCTAGCCATAGAATACTGATATTGTGTCGGCACATATCTCATACCCCACAGAGCATACAAAGATATGCATGAATTTCACAACACCAAGATTGATTTGTAAAACAATAATGAATACAAGAAAGTTTGTTATCGATTCCCACATCTTTTGATGACAAGCCTTGCCTACCTCGAGATCCACGATCCACTGGTTCATCCTTGAATCGATCGTTGTTAATAAAGACTAACTATTAATCACACAAGAACTCTAAGAGATTAGCCAAAAGGCTCACACAAGGATCATATCATAATCTCATACAATTCTCCAGTTATGGGCTAAGTCAAATAACTAATGGTTCTATAACATGGTATTTAATGTTATAGACTTAAACAAATATATACTTATCCAAACGGAGTCAAATTGGGTATCAACCGAAAGCCCTCGAAAAACCTACAACTTTGCAGAAGGAACCGAAAGTTAATTCGGACCATAGGTGGTCCAAAAATAAAAAACAAGATATCTGGCCTTAAACCCCAAGTCCATGTGCCTAAAACGAATCGGCCCCCTAAACTGTCCCACTAACCCATGGATAATCCATCGTATCGAACTCTTACCCGACCCGCTAACCCTTTTCCAGGCCCGATTGGTCTCACTCAGAACTTGGTCTGACTCGGAGTGAGTCTGACAGCCAACTCATTCATCTTCTTCACCAACTCTATGAAAATATTCCAAGTGTTCACTCACAACCCAGTTCATGTGGTAACTTTCTAAGGTCTCTAGATTACATTCTATATATCCAAACTAAACAAACTATATATCATTAAAAATACGGGATCACCCTCTACAAATCTTGCGTACTGAATATTTTCTATATACGAATCTAATCTATCAAACAATCCTCATACTTATTGACCATCGTGACTGTTTACCCTTGTTTCAGCTGCGTCGGCTAGTTTTCCGGAATCTATATCTCACTCGATACCCAACCAAACGGAACAAACTTTATGTCAACAGAAATCCCACCTGGCGTACTACAATTTACATTCATAGAGATAAGTCTAACTATGTGCTTAAGGTTCAAAGAAAAGTCTCTACATATAAGAAATATGATAAACAAAAATAAAATAAAATAAAATAAATAACTCAGATAACTAATTTACCTAAAATGTTGTGAAATATGTATATAACTTATGAGGTAAAATTTTAAATTATACCAGTTAAGATAGAAGTTAAATACTAATTAATCTTAATGAATTAATACTTAATAAATCTTAATAAGTTTGTACTTAGTTAATCCAACACTGGGGAATAGTGAGGTTGGTAATTTTGATGTGTTCGGGTGATACTTGTTACGTAGGTAGGCATTGTCAGGCGTCGCGAACCTAGACAGGGCAACTACATTCTTGTATTACTAGGCATTGAGGGGAAACTTGCTTCTACTAGTGAACTGATAGACCCCAGATTTTACTTAGAAACTTTATTGTAGAATATTTTTTCTTGTAATTAGAACCAGTAACTTATTAAAATAGAAATTAGTCTACTGAACCTAGAGCCACAAATTTTAGTTGTAGAAAGCCATCTAGGTTTGTGCTTTGTTTTTTTTTTACTTGCGCTTAGACAAGAGATGGGATTATTATTTAAGGTTGGGAGTTTTCAAGACTAGAAGGCATTTCGATTTTCGAGGACGAATATAAGTTGGGGAGAATGTAAAGACCCTCAAGATCGTCAACGCTATTGTACTAGTCAAGAGACGTATTAGCTGGCAATAACTCGATTAGTTTATCACAGACGTTAATTAATAGAAATTAATCTAACAACGATCTAGATACGAAATTAGTACCATCGGATATATCTCGAAAAGTTGTACGAAATGGACTGCTCGCACACGTCATTCAGACATTGGGTGAAGAAGATTTATCAAGTTTTTTTCAGAGGGTAAAATAGTAATTTGGATGCTATGCTTGTGGCTGCACGTAAAGCTTAACCCAAAAACTAACCCCGCTCAGAAATATATATATACAAGAACTCCTCTCAAATGATACATATACAATAGTCGTTTGATTTGCAAATAGAATATACAACATAATAAACATAGCAGAAGACACAATGCCACAAAGCTTCCACTGCGCAACCCTGATTTGTCTCTGGAACTGAAAGTGGGGATGGGTGAGCACATCATCCCTAAAAGGGGTGCCCCGTAGGAATAACAACTAGCTTTCAAGTAATCATCAATATGATTCGAAGACAATGCAGGTTTTAACGAAAGTCGGTAATACAAGGAAAGACAGTAAAACATCATGTAGAAACTTCTTCATAGACATTCATAAATAACAGTAAACATCCATGTATGAGATGTGTGTTTCCGCACATAAGGGAAGAGTAATATTCGTGCTAACCACACTCATTAGGTAATATTCGTGCTAACCACACTCATTAGAATACTGGATATAAAGGAAGAATAATATTCGTGCTAACCACACTCCTTAGGTAATATTCGTGCTAACCACACTCATTAGAATACTGGATATTATGTCGACAAACATCTCATACCACACAAAGAACACAAAGATATGCATGAATTTTATAACACCAAGATTAATTTTTTAAAACAACAATGAATACAAGAAAGTTCGTTATCGATTCCCACCTCTTTTGATGACAAGCCTCGCCTACCTCGAGATCCAGGATCCACAAGTTCATCCTTGAATCGATCTTTGTTAGTAAAGACTAACTATTAATCACACAAGCACTCTAAGAGATTAGCCAAAAGGCTCATACAAGGATCATATCATAATCTCATACAATTCTCCAGTTATGGGCCAAGTCAAATAACTAATGGTTCTATTTTTATTAGTGGTTCTATAACATGGTATTTAATGTTCTAGACTTAAACAAATATATACTTGTCCAAATGGGGTCAAATTGGGTATCAACCGATAGCCCTCGAAAAACCTACAACTTTGCAGTAGGAACCGAAAGCTAATTCGGACCATAGGTGGTCCAAAAATACAAAACAAGATATCTGGCCCTAAACCCAAGTCCATGTGCCTAAAACGGCACGGCCCACTAAACTGTCCCACTAACCCATGGATAATCCATCGGATCGAACTCTTACCCGACCCGCTAACCCGTTTCTCGACCCGATTGGTCTCACTCAGAACTTGGTCTGACTCGGAGTGAGTCTGACAACCAACTCATTCATCTTCTTCACTAACTCTATGAAAATATTCCAAGTGTTCACTCACAACCCAGTTCATGTGGTCACTTTCTAAGGTCTCTAGATTACATTCTATATATCCAAACTAAACAAACTATAGATCATTATCACCCTATACAAATCTTGCGTACTGAATATTTTCTATATACGAATCTAATCTATCAAACAATCCTCGTACTTATTGACCATCGTGACTGTTTACCCTGGTTTCAGCTGCGTCGGCTAGTTTTCCGGAATCTATATCTCACTCGATACCCAACCAAACGGAACAAACTTTATATCAACAGAAAGCCCACCCGGCGTACTACAATTTACATTCATAAAGACAAGTCTAATTATGTGCTTAAGGTTCAAAGAAAAGTCTCTACATATAAGAAATATGATAAACAAAAATAAAATAAAATAAATAACTCAGATAACTAATTTACCTAAAATGTTGTGAAATATGTATATAACTTATAAGGTAAAATTTTAAATTATACCAGTTAAGATAGAAGTTGAATACCAATTAATCTTAATAAGTTTGCACTTAGTTAATCCAGCACTAGGGAATAGTGAGATTGGTAATTCTGATGTGTTCGGGAGATACTTTTTACGTAGGTAGGCATTGTCAGGCATCGCGAACCTAGACAGGGCAACTGCATTCTTGTATCACTAGGCATTGAGGGGAAACTTGATTCTATCAGTGAACTGATAGATCCCAGATTTTACTTAGAAACTTTATTGTAGAATATTTTCTCTTGTAGTTAGAACCAGTAACTTATTAAAATAGAAATTAGTCTACTGAACCTAGAGCCACAAATTTTAGTTGTATAAAGCCATCTAGGTTTGTGCTTTGTGTTGTTTTTTTTATTTGCGCTTAGACAAGAGATTGGATTATTCTTTAAGGTGGGGAGTTTTCAAGACTAGAAGGCATTTCGATTTTCGAGGAAGAAAATGTATAAGTTGGGGAGAATATAAAGACCCTCAAGCTCGTCAACGCTATTGTACTAGTCAAGAGACGTATTAGATGGTAATAACTCGATTAGTTTAACACGGGCGTTAATTAATAGAAATTAATCTAACAACAATCTATATACGAAATTAGTACCATTGGATATATCTCGAAAAGTTGTACGAAATGGACTGCTCGCACGCGTTATTCGGACATTGGGTGAAGAAGATTTATCAAGTTGTTTTCAGAGGGTAAATAGTAATTTGGATGCTATCCTTGTGGCTGCATGTAAATCTTAACCCAAAAACTAACCCCGCTCAGAAATATATATATACAAGAACTCCTCTCAAATGATACATATACAATAGTCGTTTGATTTGCAAATAGAATATACAACATAATAAACATAGCAGAAGACACAATGCCACAAAGCTTCCACTGCGCAACCCTGATTTGTCTCTGGAACTGAAAGTGGGGATGGGTGAGCACATCATCCCTAAAAGGGGTGCCCCGTAGGAATAACAACTAGCTTTCAAGTAATCATTAATATGATTCGAAGACAATGCAGGTTTTAACGAAAGTCGGTAATACAAGGAAAGACAGTAAAACATCATGTAGAAACTTCTTCATAGACATTCATAAACAACAGTAAACATCCATGTATGAGATGTGTGTTTCCGCACATAAGAGAAGAGTAATATCGTGCTAACCACACTCATTAGGTAATATTCGTGCTTACCATATTCATTAGAATACTGGATATAAAGGAAGAATAATATTCGTGCTAACCACACTCATTAGGTAATATTCGTGCTAACCACACTCATTAGAATACTGGATATTGTGTCGGCACACATCTCATACCACACAAAGCACACAAAGATATGCATGAATTTCACAATACCAAGATTGATTTTTTAAAACAATAATGAATACAAGAAAGTTCGTTATCAATTCCCACCTCTTTTGATGACAAGCCTCGCCTACCTCGAGATCCACGATCTACTGGTTCATCCTTGAATCGATCGTTGTTAATAAATACTAACTATTAATCACACAAGCACTCTAAGAGATTAGCCAAAAGGCTCACACAAGGATCATATCATAATCTCATACAATTCTCTAGTTATGGGCTAAGTCAAATAATTAATGGTTCTATAACATGGTATTTAATGTTCTAGACTTAAACAAATATATACTTATCCAAACTGGGAAAAATTGGGTATCAACCGCTAGCCCTCGAAAAACCTACAACTTTGCAGAAGGAACCGAAAGCTAATTCGGACCATAGGTGGTCCAAAAATACAAAACAAGATATCTAGCCCTAACCCAAAGTCCATGTTCCTAATACGGCACGACCCACTAAACTGTCCCACTAACCCATGGATAATCCATCGGATCGAACTCTTACCGGACCCGCTAACCTGTTTCTAGACCCGATTGGTCTCACTCAGAACTTGGTCTGACTCGGAGTGAGTCTGACAGCCAACTCATTCATCTTCTTCACTAACTCTATGAAAATACTCCAAGTGTTCACTCACAACCCAGTTCATGTGGTCACTTTCTAAGGTCTCTAGATTACATTATATATATCCAAACTAAACAAACTATAGATCATTAAAAACACAGGATCACCCTCTACAAATATTGCGTACTTAATATTTTCTATATACGAATCTAATCTATCAAACAATCCTCATACTTATTGACCATCGTAACTGTTTACCCTGGTTTCAGCTGCGTCAGCTAGTTTTCCGGAATCTATATCCCACTCGATACTCAACCAAACAGAACAAACTTTATATCAACAGAAAGCCCACCCGGCATACTACAATTTACATTCATAGAGATAAGTCTAATTATGTGCTTAAGGTTCAAATAAAAGTCTCTACATATAAGAAATATGATAAACAAAAATAAAATAAAATAAATAACTCAGATAACTAATTTACCTAAAATGTTGTGAAATATGTATATAACTTATGAGGTAAAATTTTAAATTATACCAGCTAAGATAGAAGTTAAATACTAATTAATCTTAATGAATTAATACTTAATAAATCTTAATAAGTTTGCACTTAGTTAATCCAACACTGGGGAATGGTGAGGTTGGTAATTCTGATATGTTCGGGTGATACTTGTTACGTAGGTAGGCATTGTCAGGCGTCGCGAACCTAGACAGGGAAACTGCATTCTTGTATCACTAGGCATTGAGGGGAAACTTGCTTCTATTAGTGAACTGATAGATCCCAGATTTTACTTAGAAACTTTATTGTAGAATATTTTTTCTTGTTATTAGAACCAGTAACTTATTAAAATAGAAATTAGTCTACTGAACCTAGAGCCACAAATTTTAGTTGTAGAAATCCATCTAGGTTTGTGCTTTGTTTTTTTTTTGTTACTTGCGCTTAGACAAGAAATTGGATTCTTCTTTAAGGTTGGGAGTTTTTAATACTAGAAGGCATTTCGATTTTCGAGGACGAAAATGTATAATTTGGGGAGAATGCAAAGACCCTCAAGCTCGTCAACGCTATTGGACTAGTCAAGAGACGTATTAGCTAGCAATAACTCGATTAGTTTAACACAGACGTTAATTAATAGAAATTAATCTAACAACGATCTAGATAAGAAATTAGTACCATTGGATATATCACACTCATTAGAATACTGGATATAAAGGAAGAATAATATTTGTGCTAACCACACTCATTAGGTAATATTCGTGCTAACCACACTCATTAGAATACTGGATATTGTGTCGACACACATCTCATACCACACAAAGAACACAAAGATATGCATGAATTTCACAACACCAAGATTGATTTTGTAAAACAATAATGAATACAAGAAAGTTCGTTATCGATTCCCACCTCTTTTGATGACAAGCCTCGCCTACCTCGAGATCCAGGATCCACAAGTTCATCCTTGAATCGATCGTTGTTAATAAAGACTAACTATTAATCACACAAGCACTCTAAGAGATTAGCCAAAAGGCTCATACAAGGATCATATCATAATCTCATACAATTCTCCAGTTATGGGCTAAGTCAAATAACTAATGGTTCTATTTTTATTAGTGGTTCTATAACATGGTATTTAATGTTCTAGACTTAAATAAATATATACTTATCCAAACGTGGTCAAATTGGGTATCAACCGATAGCCCTCGAAAAACCTACAACTTTGCAGAAGGAACCGAAAGCTAATTCGGACCATAGGTGGTCCAAAAATACAAAACAAGATATTTGTCCCTAAACCCAGGTCCATGTGCCTAAAACGGCACGGCCCACTAAACTGTCCCACTAACTCATGGATAATCCATCAAATCGAACTCTTACCCGACCCGCTAACCCGTTTCTAGACCCGATTGGTCTCACTCAGAACTTGGTCTGACTCGGAGTGAGTCTGACAGCCAACTCATTCATCTTCTTCACTAACTCTATGAAACTATTCCAAGTGTTCACTCACAACCCAGTTCATGTGGTCACTTTCTAAGGTCTCTAGATTACATTCTATATATCCAAACTAAACAAACTATATATCATTAAAAATACGGGATCACCCTCTACAAATCTTGCGTACTGAATATTTTCTATATACGAATCTAATCTATCAAACAATCCTCATACTTATTGACCATCGTGACTGTTTACCCTGGTTTCAGCTGCGTCGGCTAGTTTTCCTATATCCCACTCGATACCCAACCAAACGGAACAAACTTTATATCAACAGAAAGCGCACCCAATATATAAGCAGTGAAATCCTGAGTCCCAGTGAATTCTTCATCCCGTGACATATTTTGTATATAATTTCTTATTTTTAGTATTTTTATATTTAAGCCTAGAATCAATTTCAACAAGTCCGAGTGAACAACAACCTTATTTACCACTATTCAAAATTCGATTATTTAAGCTCCTCATATTATTCACGTGCTCAAAATAGGTTTTTATAGCTCAAAAGGGTGAAAAAAGAGAAACTAATAAAGCAGACAGTTCGCAACGTTTTATAGGCGTTACAAACTGACTGTTACAGAGAATTGTTGCAGTAGGAACTACTACAGGAAACGATAGAACTGAAATGTTGTAAAATAAAAGACTGCTCTGGTCTGTCTAATGTCTTCGTGTTCTTTAGCAGCAGCAGCAGAACCCGGTTTCCTGCAACCTCGATTTCTCGGCTCTGTGGTTTTCTAAACTTCCCCTAAATTTCTGTGAACTTCAATACCTTCCCTTGGAACTCGACTTCACCTTTTATATCCCTCGCAAACCTAAAAATCCCGATTAAAATTCTTCTCTTCCTTTCCGTTCAGGTCACGACAATAATATCTCTGCCGACTTATTTACGCGGTTCTGACCTGTCCAAACCATCCCAAACTCTCTATTAGGTAATTACGTATCTTACGAATGATTATCTGCAATTTAATCTCCCTGAGTCTTCCAAAATCAGGCCAACAGAGACCCGTAACTTATTTCACCTCTGTTTCCTTCTCCCGGGTTATCTAGCCCAATTCCTTCGATCCAATCAATAGTACCAACCCTGTAATGCTCTAAGAGGTCCAGCCCAACGAAAATCAGCCATTGAATCTCCATAGAAATCGCTCAAAACTCCAACCCTATATCTGCTTGTGAGTGGTTTCTTTTCCCTCCAAAACAAATTTGAATTTTGGGCAAGAAGTTGGTTGCCCCTATCCTCGGTTGGGGTGTAAATAGCACATGTCCTGGGTGCCCTTATCCAAAATAAGGGTGCCTTTAACACTTTTCTAGCCAATTTTTCCAAAAATGTTTATTACCCAAAAATACCTACACACACATAAAACACCATAATAAGTACAAAAATGAGCACTACCAATATATAGAATCGAGACAAATCGGACACAAAAATACGTCCATCATATACCCCCAAACTTATTATTTGCTAGTCCTCGAGAAAAAATAATATAAAAATAAAATCCTAACTCACTGTCGCATGCTTCGTCGATTGCATTTAGCGTATGCAATAAGCCTTTAAACCCCTAGGTGGCCCTAGTGGCCGAGTTATAGTCTCGGGAGGGTTTACCAGAGGTGTACCCACAAAACCTTTACTCGAGACCCTAGCTATCTACGCAGAACCTTGGAAGGCACTAAAGAATCTCCTTGGTTGGCATACTCTCATTGACTACAAGAGGAAGTACCGTGATGCAAAATTCCAATTGTTATACACGAGTTTGCACTCAAGCATACTAAAATTCGTATATAAATGACAGAGCTCTACTCAGATAGTTTCTGGACATCATAACCGGAGTCAACCAATCACATGGATAGATTAAGAAGATGGATGTAGAGAAAAATTTAGATGGTTTTGATGTTGACTACGGTGAACGGTGTTTCCCATATCTGTCTGAAGGCCACTGCCAAAATGAACCTATCATAATAGACTGAGATACTAGTCTGACTAATACCAACACAACTGGCATATAGAAGGGAACCAGTGGTCGATAATCCTAACTCTAGGTCAACACAACTGGCATATACAAGGGTTCCAGTGGTCGACTTTATTGAATTTATTCCGGTTGGTCTGATGGTCTGGTCTCAATTTCTTTTTCTCTTTTTTTTTTTATAATACATATATATATATATATATATTTGGTATCTCAATCACTCTATTTCACCCTAGCAGTGGTAACAACTTGAATCGTGGCCCCACCTAATCACTTAGAGAAACATATTTTAAAGAAAACAAAATAAAAACAGAACTGAAAAGGATTCAACGAGATATGGCGAAACTACCATGTTTTTTTTTTACTAACACCTGAGCTCTGTGCTTTTATGAATAGACTCTTTAGATGTTTCCATCTAATCAGATTGGTTCCTCAACTCCTACAACCAAGATGCTTCCATCAACTTAGATTGGTTAGTGTCATCCTTAATAAGCATAAATTACTAGGCTCTAGAGTTTATTTATTTATACTTCAACTAAAAAGTTTCTCCCATACCCCCAAACTTAAATCTAACATTGTCCTCAACGTTCTAAAGATAAAATTAAAAACATGAACAAGGAGAAACGGTTACCATTTGAAGCAAAAGAGTTAAGGAAAGCTATTACGTGTTGCATGAGATTGGGTTACCTCCCAAGAAGTGCTAAGTTTAAAGTCTTCAGCCAGACATTATGTACCCATAAAATGGCTAATTACCCTTCAAATCGTATTTCAATAGTCGAAACAACTGTGGATCATCAAAACCAAATAATACTTCCACCAATATGAGACAACTGCCGAGGATCAGAAAAATGAACATACGGGGCACAACCTTATCGAAAGTTTCTTGCAAGACAAATGGATTTTTCTGGGGTGCCCACTTGGGCTTCATATGAGTGTCTTGAAAAACAAATTCATCCGAATAACGGGTTTCCAATAGCTTAATTTCTTCCTGGACAGTATCAGGGGGATCGGGTTGTGGAGTCTGAATAGACTCAAGTAATACCTCAGATGTGTTAGGCACGAGTCCCAAGTCAGGAACTTCTAATGAGGATACTTGACAATCACTAGAACTATCGCTACCCCCAAACTTAGGGTAATTACTACTCTCAGACAAACCTCTAACTATTGCTTGGATTTATGGATCCTCAAAGTCTTTAAAATACTCGAGAACTTCTTCTAATTCTCTACCCCCAAACTTAGGTTCATCATTATTCTTAGAAATACCTAACAATATTGCCTGAATTTCTGGGTCTATAGAGTCCTTAAAATGTTTGAGAGCTTCTTCTAGTTCTAAAGTCTGGTCATCTATCTGACCTAAGAGAATTGTCTCATCCAAAGTGTCGTTCCAATTATACTGAACTAGATCATGAACTAAAGTGCTAATCATATTTACTTCCTCTAAATCATCGGAAGGTTGTCTAATAACATTAAATACATTTAGTTCAGTGGTCATATTACCAAAGGATATATTCATAAGTACGGTCCTACAGTTGATAACAGCATTAGATGTGGCTAAAAATGGGCGACCTAGAATCACCGGTATTTGATTCTCTGGGTCAGGGACAAGTTGTGTATCTAGGACTACGAAATCCACAGGATAAATAAACTTGTCGACCTCAATAAGAACATCCTCTATCACACCACGTGGAATTTTAACAGACCTATCAGCTAACTGCAGTGTTATCTTGGTAGGTTTCAATTCACCAAGTCCTAGGTGTAAGTACACATGGTATGAAAGTAAGTTCACACTAGCTCCTAAGTCAAGTAAAGCTTTCTCTACCCTGTGTTTTCCTATCGTGCAAGCAATGGTAGGGGCACCTGGGTCTTTATATTTAGGAGCTGTGTAGTTCTGAATGATCGAACTTACATGACTAGCTAAAAAGGCTTTTTTAGGGACACTAAGCTTGCGCCTTCGCATACACATGTCTTTAAGGAATTTGGCATAAGCCGGAAGTTGCCTAATTGCTTCTAGTAACGGAAGGTTTATGGTAACTTTCTTCAAAACCTTCATTATGTCATTAAATTTGGATTCACTCTTTGTTGGTACTAGTAACTGGGGAAATGGGGACCTAGGCACATAATCAGACCTCTCAGGAACCGAATTAGCATCATCAGAAATTTTATCAGTCCCCTCAGCTAGTGGTGGTCCTGAGGGGTGAGATCCTGAGGGGTGAACTACAGTATGTTCACTATCGGGCATGGATACCTGATTGTCTACTACTCTACCACCCCTAGGGGTTCTAATAGCATTCAACTGATTCGATGGTTTTGCACCTACTTCATGAACTCCTCTAGGATTGGGATTAGTCTGACTAGGGAACCTTCCGTTATCTCTTTCACTTAAGGTCTTAGTTATTTGGCCCACTTGAAGCTCTAACTTATCAAGGCTCTGAGCATTAGTTTTAAAGTTCTGCTTGGTTTCCTGTTGAAAACTAATTTGGCTCTGTGCTAACATATCCTGAGTTTTTGCTAACATCTTAATAGATTCCTCTAAGATAGTCGTTTTATTTTCTGGGCCTGAAGAATTCTTAGTGTAACCAAAACCTGGGGGAGCATTATAATTACTAAACTGACCTTGACTCTGGCCCTTAGACCAAGAAAAATTCGGATGGTTTCTCCAACCAGGATTATAGGTTTCTGAATATGGGTCAAACTTTTGATGATTATCAAATCTAGTGTTATTATATAGAGCATTGGCTTGCTCTTCATTATTATGGATTTCCCAAAAAGGCTCCAATCTACCACTAGTGTGACCCACTTCTAAATCTTCTAACCTTTTCGCTACAGCAGCAATTTTGGCATCTGAATCAAAGCTTCCTTCTACCCTATTAACGTTTCCTCTGCCTAAAAGAATTATTTTTTGGGGTCCCTTATTACTTTCCCATTGTAGGGTCTTTTCGGCGATTTCATGCAAATAGGTCATCGCATCATCAACTGTTTGGTTTTCAAACCCACCTGTACACATAGATTCTACTATGGTTGTAGTGGGATAATTTAAACCCTCATAAAGGATCTGAACTAACCTAACCTTTTCTAAACCATGATGAGGACATTGGGCTAATAGATCATTGAACCTTTCCAAATACCTATACAAAGATTCTCTCTCTTGTTGAGAAAACATGCATATTTGCGTCCTAATATACGATGTTTGTTCCTAGGGAAAAACTTGTTCAAAAAGGAAGAAGTAAGTTGTTCATATGTTTCAATTGAACCAGAAGCCAAACTATATAGCCACGATTTAGCTTTATCTTTCAAGGAAAAAGGGAATAACCTAAGTTTCAAAGCATCATCATCAAGGTTTCTAATCTTTAGGATACTACAAATTTCCTCTCCCTAACATGGAAATAGGGGTTTTCATTTTCTTTCCCTAAGAAGATTGGGAGGAGCTGTAAGGTCCCAGGTTTAAGTTCATAATTTGCTTCCGTTTCAGGTAACCTGATACACGAGGGATGAGTAGTCCTAGTCGGGTTCAACAAAGCTTTCAGAGTTGCCATTTATGGCACTATCGGAATATTAGGGATTTCTTCCTCAAACGGAGGTTCAAAAACGGACTCTTCAAAAATCGTACTTTCTAAATTGAGGTAATCAAGACGCTTAGAACTACTAGATTTCTTTTTAACAAATCTACCCAGGGCGTCTCTTTCACATTCAGGCATGCAACAGAATAAGGAAGGGGATTCTATGCAATCACAAAACAAGGCTGACTCAACTAAATCAAACCTATTGATTTCTAGCAAACAAAAAGCATGATGGCTCCACTTAGATTATTTCTAGACCAGCTTCTAATCTTCCGAAAGGCAACTAGGTACCATTTTAGCAAACCTTTAAGGAACGAGTTAAGCTAATAAGATACCCAATACAATCTTTTGAACGATTTTCCTACAAGCTCGTTACCTTATCGGTCTCATTCTAGTCAAATTTTAAGCTTGGGTTCACGTTTGGTATCGTTTTCCTAAGGCGGGCAAGAAGAGAACTGATGCAGGGCATACTACAATTCCAGAAGATTCCTCTTAGAGGTTTGGCTTCCATGGTTTCCTAGTTTCAGTCTTTCTTATTTTTAGGATTCTTTTAGATTTCCTTTTAGTTTTCTGTTTCCTAGTTTAGTTATTCTTCAAGCCTATATAAAGGATAGATTAAGTCTTGTAAGATCCATCTATTACTCAATCAAATTATTAAACACAAAACTTATCTTTTTCTTCTTGCTTGAATTCTCTTCTCTTCTTGCTTATAGCAATCTAGTATTGCTTTCTTTTACCTTGTTCCACATTAGTTGGTATCAACCGCTTAGTTTTAGGTTTTTATCCTATAACTTGATCCTTTACATCGCTTTCGCAACACCTTTCAGTCCTTTTTTTTAGTTCCTTTTCGTATACAAAAAAAAAAAAAAATGACTGCTCAACCAGTTACTCTAGCAGCAATCGAAGCTCTCATCAAATCTCATACCGAGATTTTGGCAAAAAACATTACTGAAGCTCTTGAGAAGTCCATGGAGGACAAATTAGGGTTAAGAGATACCAAGCTTGAAACTATGCAGAATCAACTTTTAAAGGTTGCAAAACATATAAATCTAGATTTGGATATGCCTGAGCTTGTAGACTTAGAAGAAAAAACTAAAGAAGATATACTTCAGTTTTTACAGAATGATGAAGTACCTGAAGATGTATTGCGTACTTTAAACATTAAGAAACCATATGAAGGTTTCATAGGTCATTCAAAGAAGAAGATAGTTTCTCCTGCACTTGACAGTGATGATGAAGATGAACGTGAGAACGATCTAGAGAAGAATTGGATTGAAGAACGACGTTTAAAAACTGGTCACAACCCTTACAGTTCTTTACCAGAATATAAACTAAAAGCTGATATTCCCAACTTCTCTGGAAATTTTCGTATTGAAGAACTAACTGATTGGTTCTTTGAGGTAGAAGCTTTTTTCGAATTCATGGAAGTCCCTGAAGATTCTAAGGTTAAACTTGTGACATACAAACTCAAAGGAGGAGCTGCAGCTTAGTGGGATAAGATCTGTGATGATCGTAGAAACGCTAACAAACCGAAAATACGTACTTGGAAACGTATGAAAACTTTGATCAGGGATAAGTTCTTACCTAGAGACTTTATGCAACAAGTTTTCATCAAATTACAAAACATTCAGCAGGGGGCACAAACTGTTGAAGAATATGTGTCAGATTTTTATAATTTGGTCGCACGAAATCAACTCAAAGAATATGAAAAACAGTTAGTTTCAAGATTCATTGAGGGACTGAATAGATTAATACAAAATGGTATGACTCATTCATTTTTTACTATGGTCGAAGTTGTGCAGCAAGCTATTAAGATAGAAAATCGTCTTATTCGTTCTTCTAGGATTTATCCATCCAGACAAGGGCGTTATCAAAATACTTACAGGGGTACCAATTCATCTCAAAACTTTTCTCCAGATACTTTTTTGAATATTCCCAGGCCTCCTTATGATGATGTTATCCATTCACATCGACAACCTAGCCATATTGTGCCTTATACTCCACCTCTGGCTACACCTATCTTAGCCAATACAGTTGATCTTCAAGCGGTTCACAATGGATTCGAGAATACTTACACTTTTGTTCATAAAGGGAAAACCAAGGTTCTTAGTCCATCCAATTCCACTTCAAACTCTTGTGCGCAGACTGATGCTGTCGTGGCCACTGTTATTCGTTCTTTGCACCCACAACATTCTTTACATTCCCATGAAGATTCTAAGCCTATGATTGAGTTGCCTGCAAAGGTGAAGCCCTTATTATTTCAATATAATGTTTTATTTCCAGATGAACTACCAACTGCATTACCTCCTTTACGGAATATTCAACACTGCATCGATTTTATTCCTGGAGCCTCTTTACCAAACCAAGCACACTATCGCTTGAGTCCTGCTGAGCATGAGATATTACAGGGACAGGTAAATGATTTTCTTACAAAGGGTTTGATACGACCTAGCAACAGTCCTTGTGCCAGTTCTGCCTTCTTGGTTAGTAAAAAAGACAATGGATGGAGGATGTGTATCGATTGCAGAGCATTAAATCGCATCACCATTCCTTATAGATTTCCGATCCCGCGTATTGATTATATGATTGATTTACTGTCGGACTCTATTATTTTTACTAAGTTGGATTTACGCAGTGGTTACCACCAAATACGCATTCGAGGTGGAGATGAGTGGAAAACAGCATTCAAGACACGTGAAGGTTTATATGAATGGCTGGTCATGCCATTTGGGTTATCTAATGCACCTAGTACTTTTATGAGACTTATGAATCAGGTTCTCCAACCCTTTCTCAGTAAATTTTTTATTTTCTATTTTGATGACATACTAATTTTTAGTCGCAGTGAGCCAGAACACCTCCAACATCTTTCACAAGTGTTTCAAGTTCTTTTCTGACAACTCTTTATATGTTAATTTGAAGAAGTGTACCTTCATGGCTTCTTCAGTAACATTTTTGGGATATGTGATTTCTACTGAGGGTATTCATGTCGATCCTTCTAAAGTTCAAGCAATTGAAGATTGGCCAGTTTCTAATTCTATTCATGATGTTCGTAGTTTTCATGGTTTGGCTTCTTTCTGTCGAAGATTTGTGAAGAACTTTAGCTCTATTTCTGCACCTTTGACTGACTGTCTCAAGAAGGAGAAGTTTGAGTGGACGGAAGCAATGGATAAAAGCTTTATTCTTCTTAAAGAAAAGCTTTGTACGGCACCAATTCTTGCACTTCCGAATTTCAACAAGCCTTTTGAAATAGATTGTGATGCATATGTTGTTGGTATTGGTGCAGTATTATCACAGGAGGGTCATCCAATTGCATATTACAGTGAGAAGAATTCAGATGCACAAAAGAAATGGTCTACATATGAATTAGAGTTATTTGCTCTTGTTCAATCTCTTAAGCAGTGGAATACTTATCTTATACATAGGGAATTTGTTGTCAACACTGACAACCATGCTTTGAAGTTTTTGAATACTTCTTCTAAAGTTAACAGAATGCATGATCGATGGCTTTCCACACTCAACAAATACACTTTCTCCGTGAGACATAAAATTGGCAAATTGAATCAAGTTGCTGATGCCTTAAGTAGAAGAAGTCATCTATTAACTACAATTCATAATGAGAGTTATGCATTTGACTATATCAAAGACATTTATCCAGAAGATGAAGATTTTGGCAAACTATGGGATCAATGCAGTTCTCAAACTCATGGGGTTGATGATTTTCTTATACAAGAAGGTTTTCTTTTTAAAGGGAATCGATTATGTATTCCTCAAGGGTCTTTAGGTTTACATCTTATGCGAGAATTACACGGCAGTGGTCTTGGTGGTCATTTTGGGAGAGATAAAACCATTGCCCTGATTGAAGAAAGATATTTCTGGCCATCTTTGAAACGTGATGTACAAAAGTTCGTACAAAAATGCATGGTCTGTCAGAGAGCAAAGGGTACAATTCAAAATACCGGGTTGTATACTCCTTTACCAGTTCCTGATGCACCTTGGGTTGATATAAGTATGGATTTTATACTTGGTTTACCTCGTACTGCTAGAGGTAATGATTCTGTTATGGTCGTAGTTGATCGTTACTCTAAAATGGCTCACTTCGTGGCTTGTAAGAAATCAACTGACGCTTCTAATGTTGCTTCTTTGTTCTTTAAAGAAGTAGTAAGATTGCATGGGGTTCCAAAGTCTATAACTTCTGACAGAGATACCAAATTTTTGAGTTATTTCTGGAAAAGTTTATGGATGCGCTTAGGCACAGTTCTACAATTCAGCACAACTTCACATCCGCAAACTGATGGACAGACTGAGGTTGTTAATAGATCACTTGGGAATTTGATTAGAGCTAAGTGCCTGGATAATAGTAAGCAGTGGGATGTGTTATTGCCACATATGGAATTCGCTTTCAACACTTCTGTGAATCTTTCTACTGGGAAAACTCCATTTGAGATTGTGTACTCTAAAGTACCTAATCATACTCTTGATTTGGTAGCCTTACCCACCACACAGAGTACAAACACTGCAGCCGACTCTTTTGTAGACAAAGCAACTGAATTACATAATGAAGTAAAATCTAAACTGGAGAAGTCCAATTCTAAATATAAAGAGGATGCTGATAAACACAAGAGGTTTAAAACCTTCAAGAAAGGGGAGCTCGTGATGATAATCTAAGAAAAGAGAGATTTCCAGTGGGTACTTATAACAAAACCAAGATGAAGAAATATGGTCCTTTCAAGGTTTTAAAGAAGATCAATGATAATGCTTATGTTATTGATCTACCAAATGATTGGAATATCTCCAACACATTTAATGTTCAAGAGATTTTTACGTTTCATGGTGACAATGAACTTCTGGTTTGTTTGGACAACTCGAGGACGAGTTTTACTCTAGAAGGGGGGACTGATGCAGGGCATACTACAATTCCAGAAGATTACGCTTTGAGGTTTGGCTTCCATGGTTTCCTAGTTTCAGTCTTTCTTATTTTTAGGATTCTTTTAGATTTCCTTTTAGTTTTCTGTTTCCTAGTTTAGTTATTCTTCAAGCCTCTATAAAGTCTAGATTAAGTCTTGTAAGATACATCTATTACTCAATCAAATTATTAAACACAAAACTTATCTTTCTCTTCTTGCTTGAATTCTCTTCTCTTCTTGCTTATAGCAATCTAGTATTGCTTTCTTTTACCTTGTTCCACATTAAGAACGGTGATGAAATCTGAACCCTTATCTTGTATGGTCAGGCCTTGCCCTTTACTAGGAAATTATAGTCCGTATTCAGTCCTCAACATATATGTAAACGGAGGAATACAGTAAACCCGCTGACAGGAGATTCGCGGGTGTTTAGAATCTTACCTCCCGTTCCAGACGGGGGATGAATCGGTTGTAGTCGACTCGGGCCACTGACTCCTATGTCAGTGTACGAACCCGAGGGGCTGAGACAGTTTCGTAATTGTCGTCCTTCCCTGCAAACAGTTTATATTTAAGACCACCCTTCTGTAGGGTTTAATAATAATGTCCAGAATGTCCAAATGTCCAAAAAGTCCAAAAATAAAAAGAAAAATTGCAAAAATAATTATAAACCCCAATATAGTTTTCGAGAAAAAACTAAAAAACTAAATATAAATAAAATTCTTTGTCTCTTCCTTGTTTCTTTTCGCTTTGTCTTTGACTCCAAGTCTTTAGTTAATCACCAATATCGTTGGCTCAGCTTTCTTTTCGATCCAATATTCAAACCTGTAACCAAAACACAAATACCCAAGAAAACGTAAAATAGAATAAAAGAATAAAAATCCCTAAAAACCTAAAAACAAATCTAAAAACAAGTATGCGTCGGCGGCGCCAAAAATTGATGTAGTTTTTACACTGGTAAGAATAGTGGTTCGTTCAAATACTTGTGAAGATTTTGTTTTAGACTTAAATTAAAATAGAAACTCAAATAAATTCGATTTCAAGATTGTTGAGAGCACTGAGACTCAGGATTCCACCATTGACCAATTAAGTGATTTAATCTAATCAATGTTCATGCAATTCTTTGCGTTTAATAAAGTGATTCTAATTTATTGCCTCTAGTAGATTTTTGAAGTAACAATTGTATATATCAAGCATGAAACATCAAAAGTCTTAAACTAAGCATGCTCCATCAAAACGGGTCACAATCATTCAATAAAAATCAATTTTCCAATATAGTTCCATGCAAATAATCGTAAAAGAAATTGCAAAAATTAATTAAAATAGGAATATACCACTTTTCATGGAACAATGGCTTCCTCCGTCGCCTCAGCTAAGGGGTTTATCTCCTCATATTATTCACGTGCTCAAAATAGGTGTTCATCGCTCAAAAGGGTGAAAAACAAGAGAAACTAATAAAGCAGACAGTTCGCAACGTTTTATAGGCGTTACAAACTGACTGTTACAGAGAATTGTTGCAATAGGAACTGTTACAGGAAACGATAGAACTGATTGCTGTAAAATAAAAGACTACTCTGGTCTGTCTAATGTTCTTCGTGTTCTTCAGCAGCAGCAGCAGAACCCGGTTTCCTGCAACCTCGATTTCTCGGCTTTGTGGTGTTCTAAACTTCCCCTAAATTTCTATGAACTTCAATACCTTCCCCTGGAACTCGACTTCACCTTTTATATCCCTCGGAAACCTAAAAATCCATATTTAAATTCTTCTCTTCATTTTCGTGCAAGTCACGGCAATAATATCTCTGCCGACTTATTTACGCGGTTCTGACCTGTCCAAACCATCCCAAACTCTCTATTAGGTAATTACATATCTTAGGAAAGATTATCTGTGATTTAGTCTCCCTGAGTCTTCCAAAATCAGGCTAACAGAGACCCGTAACTTCTTTCACCTCTGTTTTCTTCTCCCAGGTTATCTAGCCCAATTCCTTCGATCCAATCAATAGTACCAACCCTGTAATGCTCGAAGAAGTCCAGCCCAACGAAAATCAGCCATTGAATCTCCATAGAAATCGCTCAAAACTCCAACCCTAAATCTTCTTGTGCGCTGGTTTCTTTTCCCGCCAAAACAGATTTGAATTTTGGGGAAGAAGTTGGTCGCCCCCTATCCTCGGCTGGGGTGTAAATAGCACATGTCCTGGGGTGCCCTTATCCAACACTTTTCTAGCCAATTTTTCCAAAAATGTTTATTGCCCAAAAATATCTACACACACATAAAACACCATAATAAGTACAAAAATGAGCACTATCGATATATATAATCGAGACAAATCGGACACAAAAATGCGTCCATCAGTGGTGTTGTTTCGAGCTTTCGGCTCCTCGACTTTGACGGTTTTGGTTCTTTCTTGCAAAGCTGGAGCAGTAGTTGCTGATCGCTTGGCCGCTTCATGAAGTTATGAAAAGGTTTGAAATCGGAGATTTTCCAACAAGGCTCTATAGACTGGAATCATCCCGTTGATGCACAAGTCCACCAGTTGTTTCTCAGTAACATTAGGATCATGACAATCCAAAGCTTGAATCCTGAACCTCTTCACATAATCGTTCGGATTTTCAGTATTCTTTTGAGCCATCCATCCTAAGTCAGAAAGAGTAATCTGCTCAGAAACAAAAAAGTATTTCCTGTAGAAAGCATTAATCATCTCTCCCCAATTAGCTATGCTTCCTGATGCAATGTTGTTGTACCAAGTATATGCTCGGCCCGTCAGGGATTTCGAAAACTCCTTCAAACGGACAACATGGATATGTTCATGCTCTCCTAATGCTTACAAGAATCGAGAAACGTGTTCACAGGCATTCCCCGTTCCATTATAGAGTGTGAATGTTGGAGAAGTGTAGCCCTTTTGGAGAGGGATTCTTTGCGTAGCAGCAGGAAATGGAGGTTGATGACGGTGCACGGACGGTGTATGGCCCTTTCTTCGATTCTCCATAAAACGTTCCAGGTCTTCACGAGTGATGAAACCAGCAGGTTTTGCAGCTTTGCCGGCTTCATCATTGCCATGGACTTGAATAACTTCAGGATCCGTAGTTGGAGATGTTTCCTTGTCTTTTCCCTTCTCATGAGTTTTGTCTGACATCTTGTCAGTGAGAGTTTTGAGGTAGTTACGTAGATCCTTCTGAGTAGTAGCCATATCAGTTTGATTCTTGGCGAGAACTTCCTGGACTTTCATGAGATCAGCTATGGTGGGTGGATCTTCTCTGACCTCCTCATGGTGCCGGCCAAAGAGGGTATGCTTTTCAACATTAGTTTGAGGAGAAGTAGGATCACCACTATTTTTGGAAGTAGGAATAGTTTCTGGAATTCCATCACTGTTCCCACTGCTAGCGTCGTTTGCATTTGTAACTAACCCAGACCTAAGACCATCCATTTTGCAAAAATGTGAGATTGCAACGAGAGATTAATCTCCCACTGTGGTCGCCAATATGTAGATGGGGAAAAACGATTTGTTGTTTTTTTAGGAAAGTGGAGAGTTGAGGACGAGACTCCTCAACCGAGAAAACTGTTTAACCTCACACAGATGCACTGCAAAGGGAGTGCTTAGATTCGAGAGATCAATATGTAGGACTCCGGCCTAAACCAAGTCAATGGTCGTTCCACAGTCAATTCGGTCACAAAAAGGAAGATGGGTTGATCTGTAGGAGGGAAGCTGGGAATTGTGTGGGATCAATGATGATCAAGGATTGTGGATGTGTTGAAGGTTTCTGCAAATAGATGAACTGTGAAATTCGAATAAGTTTTGGGCGATTGATGGAATTTTTTAGAATGAACACATTGATCCAAGTAAGTGTGACGGTTTCATGAGTGAAAGAGTGGGAAAGTGGAAGATCGTGGTAAAACCAGTTCTAGGTCGTACGGAGACTTGGTTAACCATCCACCCACTACTTTGCTAACTCCTTCAACCGCTGCACGACTTATTCACATTTCGTGTCGTAGTCCACCAGACCAAAACCCTAATTGATATCCCCCATGTGACGTGATTGATGTCTCACGAATCGTGGAGTCTGCATGACAGACGTGTATTTAATTAGTCAGTTGTTGACTGTTTAGACAATGAGTCTAGGTTTGTTGAATCGAGCATGAGTGAGCGAATGCTCAATGGAACATGTTAGACAATGCTCGAATATTGTAAATTCGAGCAACTGAGCAAGTATTGCTCGACGAATTACTGGATATTGATAGTTGGATCAATATTCGAGAAATTGAGCAAGTATTGCTCAATTCGACGAATTACTGAATATTGATAGTTGGGCAATTGAGCAGGTATCGCTCAATTCGACGAATTACTGAATATTGATAGTTGGATCAATATTAGAGCAATTGAGCAAGTATTGCTCAATTCTACGAATAAATTACTGAATATTGATAGTTGGATCAATATTCGAGCAACTGAGCAAGTATTGCTCAATTCGACGAATTATTTATTGGTGGTGTGACCCAATAAAATATCAATTAAAATATTGGTAGATTACCAAATATTATATGATTAATCCGCGTGTTGTTTACTGGATCAACATAAATTTATTTAGTGTTTGAACTTGCTCTGAATGATGATTTGTTGAGCGTTTGTTAGAAACCCTAATTTTTGATCAATTGTTCGTTAATTGATGAATTGTTGAAAATAGGAGAGGGATCGACAACATGGAATGATGGACGACCATGCGGTGCCCAATTGATCGAGTGAGCGTACACTAGGGTCCTGAGTTGACCGGTTGGTGAAAGAATGATGATTAAATGCCGGTTTCACCATTTCTTGAAAAAGTGCTCGTCTGAGCATTAGGTATTAAAACCTAATTTATGGAAAACTGAGGGACCGGCCAAGAAGGCATAAAACCGTCCCTTGAGGGTGTGGGACTAGATGATGGTCGATTGAGCAAATCCCAAGTTGTTTGGAAAGAGTTTGGACCCAATATGAGCAATTGTGCAAACTAGGTCAAAATTGTGAAAACTTGTGGGACCAACTCGTTGCAAGAATTAGAGCCTCCCTTGGTTGGTCAAGGGAGCATTCCCATGTCACCATAATGCCCGTTCCTCAGTCCTGAGAATTTCGGTATTTTCTGATGCCCGTTTGAGCAATATTTTGGATTTTCAGAAGAATTCGATCTTTGACTGAAATTCTCGATTTTGCTCGAATGAGCAAGTAGAACTTTGCTCGTTTGATCAAAATTTAGAAAAATATTAAAATAATAATATTTTAATATTTGGCGTGAGTATCCTAGTCGGTCATGTGATCATTTGACTTTTGTCCTTTTCATGGTTTGAGCAATATTTGAGAAAATATGAAGAAACCATGATTTTTGCTGAAACAGGGAAGTTTCGTAAGATGGGAGAAATAACAATTTATGAAAGATTAGGGATTGCAAGGTGTGGGACCGGCCACGGCTAGGGCATGGCTGGCCAGCTAAGTTTCCCGGTCCCGCGATACCTTTCCCTATTTTATATTATTATTCCTCACGAAACCATGAAATATGGAGAAACCAAGAGTTTTGCTCAAACAAGGAAAGTTGCTAGAATGAAGGAGTTTTCATGAGTTCATGAAAATAACAAAAATAAGGAAAAATAATAGAAGAGGCATGGGACCGGCCACGGTTAGGGCATGGCCGGCCGGCCGGTGGGCCCGACCCATGGGCGATTCTTTATTATTTTAATGTTATTATTTTGTCTCTCCTGTTTCGTGTAGAACTCCTCATTTGTCCATATTTTTGGATGCTCGTTCGTGCATTTGGGTGTTCGTTCGTGCATTATTGTTGGGTACACTTGCAGCATTTTATGGGGCTTACTCACTAATAGTCCAGATGGACGATTATTGAGTATTTATTACTAATTTATGAAATTCAGTGGAGAATGATTCATGAAACTGAGTAATAAAAGTGAGTAGTTATTTATTATTAATCCATAGGATCAGTTGTGGATTCGACCATGAATTCAGAATAGTAAAACTTGTATTGTCATTCCATGGGATCGTGGATTCGACCATAGAATCGGAGTAATGAAAGTAGTTATTACCATTCCATGAGATCAGCCGTGGATTCGATCATGAAATCGGAGTAATGAGATAAAAATAGATTATCTTCTAGGAATTCAGTGGTGAATGCGACGGTAGAGTTAATCTATTGCAGAATGGATATTAGCCAGTTAAAGCGTCATATCCGTTTTGAAAGGTGCATAGTCAGGAAACAGCGAGTGTTGTCGAAGTCCTGAAGGCGTTATTGCTCTCAATCTTACGGAGAACCGCCTGGATCTATACACGGTCTCTCTACATAGTCAGGGAACAATGAGTGTCACCGACGTCCTGAAGGCGTTATTGCTCTCAATCTTACGGAGAACCGCCCAATCGTTCTTCTATATAGATGTGGGTCTCTCTATGTAGTCAGGGAACAACAAGTGTCACCGACGTACTGAAGGCGTTAAGTCTTCAATCATACGGAGAACCTCCCAATTATGTTATTCTACATAGAGGTCATGATAAAATGCGAGGTATCGAACTCTCAGCTAGTGGAAGCCTTTCGAGAAACATATTCATCTTGGATCGTAAAATATGAATCGTCACATGCCTGAAGTCGTGTCATGATTTTACGATTTTGACCTTTGTTGAAAATCCACCATCTACAAACGTGTAAGAGGAGGTATTTTCTCAAGAAGAGAGACATATAAAACACCTTTCCTCCATCATTTGAAACCTCATGCAAGTTGGGAATGTTTTGACATCTTCACATGTCTCCAAAATGTACTAAAAAGTCTTCCTGCACAAAAATTGTCCAGTCTGAACTCTGACTTAGTAATTGCACGTGACCAGCAAACTTAGGGTCCCACTTTTCTAGAAGAATAAACAAATTAAGCATTATTGAATATATCGTAGGTAAGGCGATGATGACGAGACGATCTACTCGTGTGAGCCAAGGCTAAACAGGTGGAGCCCACCAAGAAGGTCTCGACGACATGGAGCTAGGCGAGACGATGCACAACGGTGCACTTCCCGAAGAGGGACAACCCGATAATACATATCGGGAGGGGTTAACAGATAACTCCAGCTCCGACGAAGAGGGAAACCCCTTCGTTGGACAAGATGATATCCATCTAACTTAACCAGGAGGGTTGAACATTTTTCCAAGGCAAACAGTGAACTATGAAACGAAGAAGGACAAACCTTATAACCATGGTGATACCACTGCGACCATTGCAGCCATCCTGAAAGCGCATGAGGCGCAGGATGAGAGAATGAAAAAACTAGAAATACGTTACAAGAGACTACAACGGAGAAACCGCAGGCTGAAACGCAAAGCAAAGAAAAATGTGCCACTTGCTACCATAGAGGAGACCCCCGAGGAGGAGAATCCATTTGAAAACTTGCAAGACGATGAGCGATTCAATATCCCTGACACCTCAATATAGGAAATAGAGGACCGCTTTCCCAAGGGAAGCAAAGGCGTCCTAAACGAGGAGGATAGTCCATCCGAGGGATCATCCGATGTTGATCCCAAGCATAAGCGAGAAAGGAATAAAAATGACGAAACTAGATGTGTTGTCGATAATCTCGCCGCCGCTAATCCCAAGTGAGGAGAGACCTCGAGGTTAACTTGTTCTAAGATTCTATCGTATACCGAACAATCTGATGAGGACTCAGGGCGATCTAGATATCGCCGTCGAGAGATCTCTTTCTCACCCGAGAGAGCATAGGGAAGAAAGAAGAAGTCCGAAACGAGGCACATAGACGATCAGTTACAATCTCGACTCTGCCATTTAGAGGCCATGTGTAGAGAAGCCACGGGAAAACAAGAAATCAAGAAGTTGGCAGAGGTAATGCAAGAGGCAGGACAATCTCCCTTGTCCAAGAACCTACTAACACAAAAATTTCCAAGGAAATGTTCCCTTCCGACGTTCACAACCCCATTCACTAGGATCATGGATGCAGTTGAACATCTTAGAACTTACCGCATGACACTCACCCAATGGGATCAGTACGACGTGGTGTTGTGTAAGTTTTTCCCAGCAAGTCTAAGAGACGAGGTTTTAATTTGGTTTAACAATTTACCAAGAGGATTGGTTAATTCATTCGATCACTTATCTGAGCTGTTCTTAGAAACATATATTCACAATGGCAGAGTCAAACCTGAATTGACGCACTGTTTCAGTTAGCCAGAGGACCAAACGAGTCATTCCGATCTCTGGTAACACGTTGGAGAAAATTATGAGCTGAGATCGAAAGAGTCCCCGAGGCCTATGCGATCTTGGGATTCAAAAATAGTCTGAGAAAGACAAACCCCATATTCGTCCGCATGTATGAAACCATGCCAAAGAATTTGGGAAAGCTGAGAGAAATCCAGGAGGACTACGTGGCCCTTGAATAACTTCAATACAGTACTTATGATAAGCTGGTAAAAGGAACCAGTAGAGGAGCAAATGTGGTAGAACCACAGAACCCCCAGGTGCCAGCCCGAGGAGCAGGGCGACCCAACAACGGGTCAACCTAGTTCGATAAACATCAGAGTGGAGGATGGAAAGGGAGAGACCAAGCCCAACAAAAGAAGGGAAATTTTGTAGACCCAGTCTACACAAAACTAAACACCCCCATATCCGAGATCCTCAAGAAGATCGACGGAGAATACAAAATCACTTACCCATGGAACAGAGGTCAGCAGCCCGAGCGGGCCAAAAATAGAACTAACTTCTGCGAGTTCCATCAATTCCATAGCCACACGACAGACTCGTGCAGAGACTTGAAAAGGATGGTGCAGGAAATGATCGATGAAGGTAAGCTCCAAGAGTACATCGCACAACCAGCGATCCAACCAGTCACTAGGGAACCCATACATCGTGTGGAGATCCCTCGTGAGGCACAATATCTTGGATGCAATACGATATCACACTCAGTTATCATAGCTCCCACTCCTGAAGGAAATATCACAAGAAGAATTCACAAACGAAACTTTGAAGGTGACGAAGTCTTCAGTGTAGCTAGAGAGCCCCCCATTGAGGAGTGGATGAAATTGCCTATTAGCTTTTTAGCCTCGGAGGCACCTGATGGAGGTCGGAACCATAACGACCCACTAGTGGTCACGATGGCCATCGCACTTCCCGAACATGAAGGCGAGGAAGAAAAACCTAAGGCGTTTCCATGAGCCATGCCTAAAATCCTGATTGACGGAGGAAGCTCGGTAGAGATCTTATTTTATGAAACATTCAAACAAATGGGTCTTAGAGACGACTACCTAATACCCTCCACCTACAACATATTTGGCTTCAACGGCTCGTCGACCCTCCCAAGGGCCAAGGTGACATTGGAAATTCGGGTAGGAAAAATACTCGCCTTAACCACTTTTTGTGTAGTGGATGTACTTTCACCCTACACATCTATTGTTGGGCGATCCTGGATCCATGGGATCAAAGGAGTTTCCTCAACTTACCATCAGAGGCTAAGGATCCCTACCCCGATGGAGTCGTAGAAATCATCAGAGACTCTGGTGAGGCAAAACATTGATACAAGATGGACGTTCAGAACGACGAAAACAAAGTAAACTCCCCAAAGGCGCAGGCAAGGAGAGACAGGAATGCCAACAACCTGGATGAAATTCATGACTACATAGCAATAGCTAATGAGCCAAAGCGCTCGCATGATGCTCCAACCTCGTGTAACACCATAACCTCGGAGTTTCCTACGTGGCCATTAAACAATCACAGACCCTCTCCGATGATAAAGAGTATGAATCCGACTTCTACCCCGAGGATGATACCCACCTTGTTCTAAAGGAAAAAAATAAGCCCATACGAGCACGACGTATGAAGGACACGACAGGAAGCGATCCGGAGATGTGCCGAGATCAATTGTGAATTGCTTAAGAGTGCAAACCTTGGAGGCAGAAGACACACCAGACGACGCCAACGCACCATCAGGCGATCCATGAAGGATCAGACCGAACACAAGCACTACGAGTCGTCCGAAAAATACCGCATCCGATATGGGTGTATGACATGGCCAAGATTCCAAAGAAAAAGGGAGGCGTACGAGTCAGTATTGACACCTGCGAACTTGAGAGAACATGTCCAAAAAACAGCTTCCACTCCTTAATATTAACCGGCTCACAGATGCAGCACCTACATGTGAACTGCTATCCCTAATGGATAGATACTCGGGTTACAATACCCTTACCAGCAAATCCATATTACAAAAGCATTTTTGGCCCTACATAGATAAAGACTTGGAGAAAATAACGAAGCCAGGCCTAGAGCAGTATAAGACGGGCAGGCGAAGGCGCACCCACTCAGAAATTCCAAGAGTTAGGCTGAACCCTTGTCCAATAACCAAAAAAGGAGAAGACATTGTTGGATCCCTTCAAAATAGAACGGGGCAGCGAATCATTGATTACTTTTCAAAATGGGTTGAAAACACGACCCTTAGGCATCCAAGACCACGATGTCTCTAAAACTCTTTTAAATCACGACGCATATCATCACGATATCTCAGCCACCGTCACATCGGATGTTGGAAGGAACATTCAAAGGGTCACTAACAAGGCGATCATCGATACGATCAGAATGAGCTTAGACAAACATGAATCCAGTCGACGCGGTCAATTATGTAACATGCTATGGGCCGGTCAGACCACCCATAGGGTGGTGGAAGAAATAACCCCACTCTCTCTCACTTTTGATAAATAAGCGATCAGAACAGCTAAAGCGGTGATCCCAACGACAGAGACCGAAACACGAGGAAAGAACCTCACTTCGGAGCCGGAAACCTCGAAGCCAATAAATCCCGAGGAGAACCAAGATTTTGTCCCGTGGAGAATTAAAAACTATCATCGGAGACCAACCCGAGAACACGACAAGTATGCTCATCGGAGACAACTTGACTTAGGAGACAAGGCTTGCCATGAGATGCTACCACGCCAACACGAGCCGGAAAAACCGACTCCAACTCGAAACGGAGCCCGCACGATCATCGTCGAGGCAAATAGTGGAGCACACAGGCTTCCCGAACCCAAAGGGGAAGCAACAATGCATCCATAACAAATTAAGTACCCAGAGCAGTACAATGCCCACGCAGGTTGACGCTTAGAAGGTCAAATTATGAGAGTGAGGCTTAGTACCTATTTCCAAAAGGTCTTAAAACCTTCCTCGAATGTGATAAGGGTTTATAAACCCTCTTTTGAGAATTAATAAAATTACCACTTTTGTGTACAATCACCCATTTTCTTTGATTTCTGTTTATTTTTGCTTATTTTTGTTTATATTCTCTTTCTTTATTTTTTGATTTCTTGCTTTATATTTGCGTATAGAATAATCATGTCATACTTGCAATATAACAAAAGCCCATTAAGATTATGGCACGGTGTTAGCCACTCCTTCCATTATACAACGAATGATGGGGGGTGTTTGTGGGTGAAAACTGTTTCTGCTGATTTTGGTAATTTTGGGTGTGTGGATGAGAAACGAATCTAAACCCTAAACAATGCACTGCACGGGAGTACTTTTGATTCGAGGGATCAATCTGTACAATCATGTCCTAAACCAAGAGATGGTCGTTCCATGCTTGCTTCGATCACAAAGTGAAGGAGAAGGGTTAGTCTTAGGGAGGGAAGCGAAGAGAGTATTGAGACCATAAAGGTTAATTCTGAAGATGTGGCTTGTTTTATGACTTCTATCAGAAAGTGGAACTGGCTTGCAGAGTGAAAAGCTATCAGTTCTTGGTGATTTCTGGATACTATGTTGTTACCGACCAAAAACCTCTTTTTTGGTGGAAAATAGGTGAAGCCTATTTACACAAGTCATATTTAAACGCACCCTGGTCTCGTAGGAAGTAGGAACGATTGGGTGATGGAAGAGTGGAGTAATGTATAACCGTCAGAAACCCATGCTTCCATGATGAAGGAAGTGGATCCGTTTACACCCGTTACTTCTTGCCGCCACTAATTGTCCCGCTTCATGACACTTTCTTATAACGGGCGTATTGCACGCCGCACGTTGTAAACCGCCAGACCAATACCCTGATGAGCATCCCCCAATTTGTAACATGTTTGATGTCTCGAGTGTTTTCGTGGAAAACGTGTAGCAGTTTGCTAGGTGCGGCAAGTCAAAGTCAATAGTCTTGCCGCAGGAAAATAACATGTGATGATATTAGGCACGTCTTGGATGGTTGCCTAAAACTTTCCACAAGTATGTCAGTTCGGTGGCGAACTTGGATGGCTGGGATTGCATTTCATGAGGAAGGGTAGCCGTTGATTATGGCTACCTTCTGTTGGCGCCTGGTAATGGCACAGTGGCGTTTTTGGTGTATGCCAATGGCACTGCGGCATGATTGGTATAGCTCGTGCATGCCAGTGGCACGGTGGTATAAGTGGCGCCTGGCGTAGCCATGGCCACGACATTTAAGCGGTTGGTCGCCTAAAACTTGCCACAAGTCTGTCAGTTCGGTGACGAACTTGGATGGCTGAGATTGCATCTCATGAGAAAGGATGGCCATTGATTATAGCCATATCTTGTTGTATAGCAAAGTGGCGCCATAGGCATAGTGGCGTCTGGCTAGCCATGGCATAGCGGCATGCCAGTGGCGTAGTCGTGGCAGCTATTTTGGTAGACCCAAATATGGCTCTGGAAACATTGGCCCTATTGCTAAGTTAAACTTAAGGCCTTAGGAGAATCACTTAACCTAGTTGGCATGGCGACTTTAGCTAAACTAAGGTTTGGCGTATCGAAACCTTAATTAGCACGTGTGCTACCGCACGGTGGCGTGGCTGACATAGCTGGCGCATGCCAGTGGCACGATGATGCAAGTAGCGCCTGGCGTAGCCATGGCCGCTAGATTTTGGCACATTGGTGTTAGACCCGAAATGTGGCGTGGCAACATTGGCCTTGTTGCTACATCAATCCCAATGCTCTGGGGAACGTTACTTGGCTTGGTTGGCGTAGCAACTTTGCTTAAATTAGGGTTTGGCATGTCGAAACCCTAATTAGTGTGTGTGGCATGCGGACACGACATGGCGATAATTTTTGTGCAAACGGTGCCATAGCTGTGCCAAAGGAACTATAGCAAGACGATGGTGTGGAAACGTCCACAGGAGTAAGGATTGTCGTGGGTGGCTATGATATGGCGCCATTCCTAGGGCTTCATGGGTCCCACACGGCTCGTGGCATGTTGTGGGGTCGAAGTGGCATAATTTGTACCACGACTGGAAATTAGGGCTTTGGTTAATGCAGAGTCGTGCTTCTGACTAGAAAACCCTAATTTAAGCTTATCATGGCATTGGCCACGGACAAGAGGTAGGTTAGCACGCAGGGCGCTATTTATGGCATGTTTTGGCATGCTGCCACAAAGTGGCATGTTGGCATGCCGCTCATCTCATTGGCGCAACATGGCACGTTTGGCATGTTGGCGCGGTTTTTGGAAAGCCAATTGGCTTCGTGACCATCTGGCGCAGTTTCCCCTTTTTAACACTGTGGCAAATTTAGAGCAACCTGATTGGTCAAAAAAGAGGCCGGCCAAACATGGGCATGGATACACTTCTGGTGTTAGTGTGGCGGATTTAGAGCGACCTGATTGGTCGATGGGAAATGGGGCTGGCAAGTATGGGCCAGCCACAACTTATGTGCGTGTGGCGAGTTTAAGGTGACCTGTTTGGTCGAGGGAAATAGGGCCGGTTTAGGATGGGGCGTGGCCCATGGAAAATGGCGTCGGCTGGCTTAAGGCATGGCCACGCCTCCCTTTGCTGCTTATCCTATCCTGTGGCTCCTTGTTTTCTGATTCTGGGCAAGATTTTGCGCCTACTAATCCATGGCGGATTAATTACCTAGTTTGCCTAGGCTTAATTTCGACAAACAAGGTCTGATATACTGCGCAAGGCGCAAAACCCTAACTTTTGCAAATTAGTCAGGGTAATTGATTGAATTATATGTGTTGACACAGAGTTCTTTAAGTTATTGAATACCTTATGCAAAGACCTTATCCTTGATATTTGGAAATTCGTGCTACTCTGCTGCGAGTGAACACAAATTGTCATGCTATACCAATATTAAGAGTTCAGCCGGGGAACATAGCACAGAAAGCATTCAAAGAAACTTATATTAAGTGAATATAGGCAACGTGCCAAAATTTACAGAATATCTAGGATTGTTGCTACATGCACCATTCTGGGTAAATTTCATGAGAAAATATTGAGTTGCTCAATAAGTGTGCCAGTGAAGAGGTTGAACACTCGTCACTTTTAAATGGATCTTTCTCTTTGCAGAGTGACGGCCTATTAAATGCAGGGTTTTACAATTTTATCCCTGAACTAAAATCCACCATCAACAGGGGACACCCTAAGCCACCTAAGACGGGCACAGACCTAAGGTAATGCCATCATGATCATGAAATCGGATGATGTCCTGCCATAACATGAGATATCCAGAATCAAGATACTTACCCCTGGCTAAGGCAAGAATCACTTGACCGATATATCACCCTACAAAGCATGGTTAAATAGAAAGTGACTCAAACATCTGAGCACTCAACCAAGGGGCAGGTGTAACCTAAACTGGACAATCCAACGCCGTAAGAGGTGACCTATCCAATTAAGGAATTGATCACTCCTTGACTTTGTCACCCATGGTTGGACCGAAAATAAACATCAAAATCCCTTAGAACCAACAACTAGGGACCATTGCACGACAGGTGTAAAGAAGCAAGGAGTCACCACTTATGATGTTCGATAAGTTAACAGAAAATATCAAAGTGCCTCCCACATACGAGGACTTATCAAAGTATAAGTAGCAAAATAACGCCTCCCACATTTGAGGACTTTCCAAGAATAAATAAGTATTTTTTGTCTCACAAGGAGCATGAGAGCATACCAAACGATGTTCGCTACATATAACCTCGGATACAACACAAGGGCCAAATGCTAAAAGAAGAAATAAGAAGTCCTCAAAGGCAACACTTACACGAACAAAAGAAAAGAGCAGACAAGTTCAAGTTCAAGTATGTCCGTCACCAGGAGCACCTTGATCAGTGTCCATCGGATCCTCGCCCTCAGCAGTATCAGGAGCAATTTTTTCAGACTCGGGCTCAACAGACGGTGGTGGGATCGCAATGCTAGCGGCAGCAGCCGCAGCGACTTGTTGGCGCTCACGAAGGACGGCGACTCTACAGGCCTTTGTTATCATAGCCTTGTACTTCACGTGAAGATTTCTCAACTTCTCATTCTTGTCAGCACGTTCAGCTGCCAGCTCTTCCTCATGGTTATTCACCAATCCATTGAGCTCTTCATCGGGACTCTGTATCGCTTCCTTCACCTCCTCCAATTGCCTCTCCAATTCCACATTGCGTTTACGAGCCTCTGTAAGGAAAATAAAGGGAGACATATAATATCAACAAAATAACACACAAACACATGAGATGGATAGAATTCAAAGCTGCTATCAGACAACCTTCATGCTCAATCAAAACAGAGGCTAAGGTTTGTTCCACTTGGGACTTTTGACTATCTAAGGCACTAATTCGTGCTTCCACAGGAGTTATGGCAACATCTCCAGCTGGACAGGATAGCATATGCCTATCACGATCTTTCTCAATCTCGATGAACTCTCGCTTGAGCCGAATAAGCTCTGCACTGTTGATGTTATCTCAAATATGTTGTAGTAAAGAGTTCGTTGAGGCTTGTGGAGGCAATAAATTCTAGACTTAATAGAACTTAAAAATATAAAAAACTTAACTCAAAATTGATTTCAAGGGATTGGAAAATAACCAAGACACTAGAATCCACTATTACACATGAATGATGTCAAATATTTCATAACTCTAATTATCCTTTTAATCCTTTATTTCTTAATCCACAAATAATCAAACATATTCTAAAAAATTAATTGTATCCCCTAAGCATAGATTATCTAACCAAAGCATAACCTATCTAATTGAATCACAACTAATGAAGAAAATTATGTAAACTTTTAAGAACTCTGCAAAAGCAGTGATTGAGTGAATTATAATTAAATATTAGAGAAAATGAAATAGTTACCCATTGTTCATGTGTGAATAGCTTCATCTATTGCCTTGGTTACGACAGAATTAGCCGCTCATCATGTTGGAAACACGCTCAAAAGTTGATTTCATTTATGCTCAAAGGGTTACAAATGATGAATAAGGGAGAATTATAATAAAAATCGGGTTTTCAACGCTTATAACTGTTGCAAAAGCCGTTACAAAGAGTCGTTACTGTTGCTGTTGCGTTTTTAAGTCTGCCTGTAAACTGCGACCCACAAAATGAGTTGTTGTCACTGTTCAAAAACGACTGCTGGTGCAGGTCCGTTCTTCGTGTTCTTCAGTTTTGCAGCAGCAGAAATGGCAGCTCTGCAAATTTGATTTTTCGCTCTGTGGTGCTCTTTTTCTCTCCCAATCTCTCCCCAGCCCCCCAGACTCTCGACAACCCTTCTATGATACCTTGTGAACATATTTATACGTGATTGCGACATTGAATATCCTCCATTAACTTCAAATAATCTTCATTTACTCGGGATATTTTCTTTCTTTTTTTATCAATGATTTTGATTTTTACGCATATGCAGTTGGATTAAATTCCTTATAAATCTTCTTCATGTTCCAAAGTGTTGATTAAGGCTTCCAAACACGTGCAGTACACGTTTAGATTCACCACAACTCGTGTAAGCTCATGTTTTTCCTCCAACTCCCTGTTTGGATAAAACCAAGTTATCCAGACAAATTTGATCGAAACAAACACCCATACTAGCTTTGTTAGGACATATCACAACTACCCATTAAGTTTCAGCCCTTTAGTCTACCCAGAACTCCTTCAAGAATCGATCGAAAGTTACACATTTGAGAATAAAATTTTCCCGCCAAAACGAATTTTTGAAATGTTGAAGATGGTGTCCCCCTAACCAAACTGGGGGTGCGAATAGCAGGTGCCCAACTGAGGTGCCCCTTATCTAAATTGAGGGTGCCTTTAGTACTTTTCTCCGGGAGTCCAGGTAGCACTTTTTGAGCAACTTTTTCCACACAAGTGTATTTCTCCAAAAACACCTACAAACACAAAAAGCATCAAAATTAGTAAAAAAATCGAGCACTAACAATAGAGACATTGAGTACAATTTAGACACAAAAATGTGTCTATCAAATATCCCCAAACTTATTGTTTGCTAGTCCTCGAGGAAAAATAATAAAAAATAAAACCGAGTTAATCTCGGAAGGGTTTACCAGAGGTGTACCCACAAAACCATGACTTCTAATTGGTCACAAGTATCCAAAGAGCTATGAGGACATACATATTCTCAACCTATCTCCAAGTAATTAGAATGCCAGAGAAATTAAAGGTGTCATCTCTAAAGCTGACTGAAGAAAAGGGGAGACACATCCGCAACACTGCTAAATAAAGAGATATCCGCTACACAGCTAGATAAACATTGTAAGATGCGTCCGCTGCTTTACATCTGGATAAGATTAGGAGAGAGATAAAGATGAGAGGGACATCTGCTACACAGCTGGACTAATTACATGTGATGAGTTAAACCAGTGCTAGAAAGATCTTGTGCCAGATTGAAAGCGGACTAACAAAGCAACCAAATGTATCTTTCTTCGACTCTCTCATAGTGCTCAGTAGAAACAACGTCTTCTTCGGTCTTCAACTGTTGATGATAAACTATCGAACCTCATAGAACCTTGACAATTAACTCTTCTCTTCGATTTCTTGCTTGACTTATAAATTTCTACTTCCCTTTGGCCTTATCGAACAAAACGTAACGATGACTTTTTTCTTTTTTTTTTTATTTTTTTTTTTTTTTTCTTTTTTTTCATTTTTTTTTTTTTTTTTTGGAAACAAAATTACAAGACAACAATTTACATGGCCATGAGAGAAGAACTTTCAAAACTTGGATCTTCGCAACTTGTGATGTCTTGGTATCATGGATTCTAACAACTTATATCATTTGCTCTTATAACTTCAACTTTGATTTTTGAATTATTCTTTTCTATTGTTGCTTCTAAACCTAAAACGTCTTCAACTTTCTTCATAGATTTTGATGTCGCTCCGCTTGTTGATGATGATAAGTTTCTACTGAGAGAGAGTCGCAATCCAGTAACTAAGACTACATTGTGAGGTTGTTTTGTCTTTCTGGCATTTCCTGACCTACTTACCTTTCCATCATGTATGGTTAGGTACATCACGGTTACCCTCTAAAAGGAACAAGTTCTCTCCTGAATTTCAAGGATCTCAATGTCTTCTTCTCTAATGTCTCAAAAGGTTGTTATCCCTAGAATTCCAATTTCTATCTTTTCAGTGAGAAACAGTATGTAAACTTAGCTAACCGGATACCATGTGACGCTAGAAGTTCCAAAAGTGCAACTAAAATTGATGTTATCTCAAATATGTTGTAGTAAAGAGTTCGTTGAGGCTTGTGAAGGCAATGAATTCTAGACTTAATAGAACTTAAAAATATATAAAACTTAACTCAAAATTGATTTCAAGTGATTGGAAAATAACAAAGACACTAGAATCCAGTATTACACTGAATGATGTCAAATATTTCATAACTCTAATTATCCTTTTAATCCTTTATTTCTTAGTCCACAAATAATCAAACATATTCTCAAAAATTAATTGTATCCCCTAAGCATAGATTATCTAACCAAAGAATAACCTATCTAATTGAATCATAACTAATGAAGAAAATTATGTAAACTTTTAAGAACTCTGCAAAAGCAGTGATTGAGTGAATTATAATTAAATATTAGAGAAAATGAAATGGTTACCCATTGTTCATGTGTGAATAGCTTCATCCATTGCCTTGGTTACGACAGAATTAGTCGCTCATCATGTTGGAAACACGCTCAAAAGTTGATTTCATTTATGCTCAAAGGGTTACAAATGATGAATAAGGGAGAATTATAATAAAAATTGGGTTTTCAACGCTTATAACTGTTGCAAAAGCCGTTACAAAGAGCCGTTACTGTTGCTGTTGCGTTTTTAAGTCTGCCTGTAAACTGCGACCCACAGAATGAGTTGTTGTCACTGTTCAAAAACGACTGCTGGTGCAGGTCCGTTCTTCGTGTTCTTCAGTTTTGCAGCAGCAGAAATGGCAGCTCTGCAAATTTGATTTTTTGCTCTGTGGTGCTCTTTTTCTCTCTCAATCTCTCCCCAGCCCCCCAGACTCTCGATACCCCTTCTATGATACCTTGTGAACATATTTATACGTGATTGCGACATTGAATATCCTTCATTAACTTCAAATAATCTTCATTTACTCGGGATATTTTCTTTCTTTTTTTATCAATGATTTTGATTTTTACGCATCTAAAGCTGGATTAAATTCCTTATAAATCTTCTTCACGTTCCAAAGTGTTGATTAAGGCTTCCAAACACGTGCAATACACGTTAGATTCACCATAACTCGTGTAAGCTCATGTTTTTCCTCCAACTCCCTGTTTGGATTAAACCAAGTTATCCAGAAAAATTTGATCGAAACAAACACCCATACTAGCTTTGTTAGGACATATCACAACTACCCATTAAGTTTCAACCCTTTAGTCTACCCAGAACTCCTTCAAGAATCGATCGAAAGTTACACAGTTGAGAATAATATTTTCCCGCCAAAACGAATTTTTGAAATGTTGAAGATGGTGTCCCCCTAACCAAATAGGGGGTGTGAATAGCAGGTGCCCAACTGAGGTGCCCCTTATCCAAATTGAGGGTGCCTTTAGTACTTTTCTCCGGGAGTCCAGATAGCACTTTTTGAGCAACTTTTTCCACACAAGTGTATTTCTCCAAAAACACCTACAAACATACAAAGCATCAAAATTAGTACAAAAATCGAGCACTAACAATAGAGACATTGAGTACAATTTAGACACAAAAATGTGTCTATCAAATACCCCCAAACTTATTGTTTGCTAGTCCTCGAGCAAAAATAATAAAAAATAAAACCGAGTTAATCTCGGAAGGGTTTACCAGAGGTGTACCCACAAAACCATGACTTCTAATTGGTCACAAGTATCCAAAGAGCTATGAGGACATACATATTATCAACCTATCTTCAAGTAATTAGAATGCCAGAGAAATTAAAGGTGTCATCTCTAAAGATGACTGAAGAAAAGGGGAGACACATCCGCAACACTGCTAAATAAAGAGATATCCGCTACACAGCTAGATAAACATTGTAAGATGCGTCCGCTGCTTTACATCTGGATAAGATTAGGAGAGAGATAAAGATGAGAGGGACATCTGCTACACAGCTGGACTAATTACATGTGATGAGTTAAACCAGTGCTAGAAAGATCTTGTGCCAGATTGAAAGCGGACTAACAAAGCAACCAAATGTATCTTTCTTCGACTCTCTCATAGTGCTCAGTAGAAACAACGTCTTCTTCGGTCTTCAACTGTTGATGATAAACTATCGAACCTCATAGAACCTTGACAATTAACTCTTCTCTTCGATTTCTTGCTTGACTTATAAATTTCTACTTCCCTTTGGCCTTATCGAACAAAACGTAACGATGACTTTTTTCATTTTTCATTTTTTTTTATTTTTTTTTCTTTTTTTCTTTTTTTTTTCATTTTTTTTTTTTTTTTTTGGAAACAAAATTACAAGACAACAATTTACATGGCCATGAGAGAAGAACTTTCAAAACTTGGATCTTCGCAACTTGTGATGTCTTGGTATCATGGATTCTAACAACTTATATCATTTTCTCTTATAACTTCAACTTTGATTTTTGAATTATTCTTTTCTATTGTTGCTTCTAAACCTAAAACGTCTTCAACTTTCTTCATAGATTTTGATGTCGCTCCGCTTGTTGATGATGATAAGTTTCTACTGAGAGAGAGTCGCAATCCAGTAACTAAGACTACATTGTGAGGTTGTTTTGTCTTTCTGGCATTTCCTGACCTACTTACCTTTCCATCATGTATGGTTAGGTCCATCACGGTTACCCTCTAAAAGGAACAAGTTCTCTCCTGAATTTCAAGGATCTCAATGTCTTCTTCTCTAATGTCTCAAAAGGTTGTTATCCCTAGAATTCCAATTTCTATCTTTTCAGTGAGAAACAGTATGTAAACTTAGCTAACCGGATACCATGTGACGCTAGAAGTTCCAAAAGTGCAACTAAAATTGATGTTATCTCAAATATGTTGTAGTAAAGAGTTCGTTGAGGCTTGTGAAGGCAATGAATTCTAGACTTAATAGAACTTAAAAATATATAAAACTTAACTCAAAATTGATTTCAAGTGATTGGAAAATAACAAAGACACTAGAATCCAGTATTACACATGAATGATGTCAAATATTTCATAACTCTAATTATCCTTTTAATCCTTTATTTCTTAATCCACAAATAATCAAACATATTCTCAAAAATTAATTGTATCCCCTAAGCATAGATTATCTAACCAAAGCATAACCTATCTAATTGAATCATAACTAATGAAGAAAATTATGTAAACTTTTAAGAACTCTGCAAAAGCAGTGATTGAGTGAATTATAATTAAATATTATAGAAAATAAAATGGTTACCCATTGTTCATGTGTGAATAGCTTCATCAATTGCCTTGGTTACGACAGAATTAGTCGCTCATCATGTTGGAAACACGCTCAAAAGTTGATTTCATTTATGCTCAAAGGGTTACAAATGATGAATAAGGGAGAATTATAATAAAAATCGGGTTTTCAACGCTTATAACTGTTGCAAAAGCCGTTACAAAGAGCCGTTACTGTTGCTGTTGCGTTTTTAAGTCTGCCTGTAAACTGCGACCCACAGAATGAGTTGTTGTCACTGTTCAAAAACGACTGCTGGTGCAGGTCCGTTCTTCGTGTTCTTCAGTTTTGCAGCAGCAGAAATGGCAGCTCTGCAAATTTGATTTTTCGCTCTGTGGTGCTCTTTTTCTCTCTCAATCTCTCCCCAGCCCCCCCGACTCTCGACACCCCTTCTATGATACCTTGTGAACATATTTATACGTGATTGCGACATTGAATATCCTCCATTAACTCCAAATAATCTTCATTTACTCGGGATATTTTCTTTCTTTTTTATCAATGATTTTGATTTTTACGCATCTAAAGCTGGATTAAATTCCTTATAAATCTTCTTCACGTTCCAAAGTGTTGATTAAGGCTTCCAAACACGTGCAGTACACGTTAGATTCACCATAACTCGTGTAAGCTCATGTTTTTCCTCCAACTCCCTGTTTGGATTAAACCAAGTTATCCAGACAAATTTGATCGAAACAAACACCCATGCTAGCTTTGTTAGGACATATCACAACTACCCATTAAGTTTCAGCCCTTTAGTCTACCCAGAACTCCTTCAAGAATCGATCGAAAGTTACACATTTGAGAATAAAATTTTCCCGCCAAAACGAATTTTTGAAATGTTGAAGATGGTGTCCCCCTAACCAAACTGGGGGTGCGAATAGAAGGTGCCCAACTGAGGTGCCCCTTATCCAAATTGAGGGTGCCTTTAGTACTTTTCTCCGGCAGTCCAGATAGCACTTTTTGAGCAAATTTTTCCACACAAGTGTATTTCTCCAAAAACACCTACAAACACACAAAGCATCAAAATTAGTACAAAAATCGAGCTCTAACAATAGAGACATTGAGTACAATTTAGACAAAAAAATGTGTCTATCAACTCTCATCCGTTGCTTGCGCCAACAAGGGCATATAAGCCCATCCTTTTGAGCTCGGAGCATCTTGATCTCATCCGAGCGAGTTACTGCCACTTGCTTAGCTTTATCCAACATCGCACGAAGCTCTACAATACGATCTCTGTGAACATCCACATCGGTCTGCAACTTAACTTGCTCTTTATGCAAGGCATCGATCTTGCATTGACGAAACATCGAGCTTCAAATTGACAAGCTCTCTTCCATGCCTACAACCAATATTATCTAGCCTCTCCTCTAATTGTTTGACGGTGGCTACCAATAGAGGGACTAATTCAGAAATCAAGAACCTTCCTGCTTAGCCATCTCCACAAAAGCACGAAGTTGCTGGACCTCTTGCTCAGCAACCTTGGATTGCTTCCTAGCGACACGGGCCTCATCCAATATACCAGTCCTCAAATTGTCGCTCTAGTAAATCAGACAACAATACCAGTCAAAACTGGGGCACTAAGAAATTCAAAAGCTAATAGACCAAAGTTAGGTGTTCAGTACATACCGCATGCACAAGTTGCTGCTGAGCGGACTTAGGCAAAGAAGTTAAGATACGATCTTGCTCGTCTTCACTCAGCCGAGCATACTGATCCGAGCACAGTATCTTTATCGGCTCGGATTCACCACTGAACAGATACATAGTGGATGACGAAGTAGACGGAACCGTTGGAGCATGAGGAAAGCCACCAGCAAAGGTACTTGGTACACCATGAGTACCAACACTCAGAACCACAGGAAGAACACTACTAACATTAACACCACCACTAACCCGAGCACTCGTATCGGGAACAACACCCTTGTCAGCAAGATTACTCTCCTGGGGAAGACTCACATCCGATACAGTAAGGCATCGGGATTAGCGGGATCATTCAACAAAGCTTGGTCAAGATCATCAAAGAATGCATTGACAAGGTCCACCACCTCATTCTCGCCAAACAAAGCACAAATACCAACCTCTATAGCATGTTCGGCAACCTCCATAGAAGCAGTAGATGACCCAGAGCCATCAACAACCCTTCTCCTCTGTCAAAAGCACAAAAACATCGAATGCTAAGTCATAAAATAGGGGCAAGGTATATATATGTTAAAACACTAAGACAATATTTTCTACCTTAGCATCCTCAATAGCCTGGGGAGATGGTGAGGGACGTCTACGAGACGGAACCCATTTAAGCTCCCATGGCTTATAAGGCGGCAGATGACTATGCATATCAGGAATCCCAGGAAGGACATTGCCAAGCTCATCCCAACCAAGGATGTAGGGCCCCACGATGCGAAGAGGAGTCAAAAACCATTTAGGATCATGGGTCTTACGAAGCATAACATTTCTAGCAAGAGGAGGATCCAAGTCGGTCATGAGCCGAGGACCCTTGAGAGATTTGCGAGTTCTAGAAATCACAACCCCGAAACCCCCAAACGCATCGGACGACTGCTGACACTAGTAGTTATCCACAAAAGTATCGGATGTGTACAAATCCATCTGAGAAGACACAACTCATTCTTCGGATGCGCAATAATTTTACCTTTACTTCGCCGATTACTTTCTCGCATAATCCTGTAGAAATTACCATTAGGTTGAAAAATACCTCGCTGGGGACTAAGCTTGCAAAGGACCTCGTACTGAAATGGATCTAGCAGACAGTATATAGGAAGGCAAAGCCCTGCATCTAACTGACCAACGGTCACAACGATATCGTTGGGACCGTTAGATCATTGCTCGGTCGAACTCGCATGCGTTGCTATCTCAAGCATGTTTGTCAATGTGAGTGATCAAAACTGTAAGTCTTGATTTCTAGTCTACTATAGTTAAGGTCTCAGACTAGGATAGAAAGTGTAGTTGAGCTCAAGAACTCCATGACAATCATCATAAAATACTAAGGACTACTCAAGGAACCGGTGGACCTTCATCGACTAAAAGGTATGTGGAGACTTGAACTTATATATCACTGAAAAGTCTATTTATCTCCTATCTTGAGACAAAAGTCGTTTTTCCATATAGACTTAGATTATACACATTTGCTATTTCGAGCCGAGTTTAACTCGCCTATCTATTTCTCGAAATATGTCTTGGTAAGATTTCGCTTTAGTCAAATTCATCTTTACCTAGTGATGAATGTCATGTTATGTTTCAATCACTTTGAAAATTGCTCTGACGAAAAATGGTCGGTGAATAACGACTATATAACGTTCTCTGAGAATGTTTCAATGATTGAAATGAGAGTTTAGATTACATAACCATTGGTAGGATATAAGCATTGTTGTGGAAACACATATATGTATAACTCCTTATTCCTTGAACCAAAGTTTGCGAACTTTGTTGATCAAGAGAAACAGAATGTAGCGTGTGCCAAGTCCTCAGTCTGCGAACTGACGGAAGTTCTCGACCCGAGAATTTCTGCTGCAGTTTGTGAACTCCTTTCGTGAGCTTAAGTTCGAGAACCCAGTCCGCGAACTTGAGTAGGTTATATCTAAAATTGGTTGTTCTTGAACTCATGTTTATATAAACTAAGGAATGCTTTTGCAAACCGTGGCTATAAAGTTCATGAACCGATTCAAGTGAATCAAACCATTTTTTCTTCGATTGTGTCTTGTATAGTTACATAAGATCTAAGCAATTGAAAAACTCTCTAACTAGTTCATTTGAGTCATTTGAACCATTTGGTTAACTATTGTTGAACCAACAAATGTACAAGTTTGGGTACGGTTACACAAGCCTAGAAACGTGCATTTCATTTGCGTGTAACAATCTAGTTTTCGATCTAACAGTTGAAAGATATTAGCTTGAATCTAAATCAGGTTTTCATCTAACAGTGAATATTGAATGCTTTGTTACCAATCTAACATTGATTGCAAACCCTGATTTGAAAGACTATATAAGGGAGAACTCTAGCAACTGGGAAACTAATCCCCACACCTTATGTGTGATACTAGTTGTGCTAAGCTAGAGTCGATTCTCCTTTAACCTTTGGTTTCTTCTTCTAAACCAGGTTAACGACTTAAAGACTTCATTGGGATTGTGAAGCCAGACCGATACTACTTTCTCTTAGTTGTATGATCTGATCTTTTTGTTTCTATCGTACGAGTACAATTGTAATAATTGGCTTGAGATTGATATCTCTGATAGGCAAGATATAAAAGAAATCACAAACACTTCGTCTCATCTTTTGTGATTCAACAATATCTTTTTTCGCTGCGTCGATTAAGATTATTGTGAGGTGATTGATAATACTAGGATGTTCTTCGGGAATATAAGTCTGGTTTATCAATTGGTTCATGTTCACCTTGATTTATCAAAAGACGGAAAAAAACTCGTAGGTGTATTCGTGGGATACGGATTTATCTATTACCGTAGACTTTTCTGTGTGATATGTTTATTAAAGTCTTCGACTTTGGGTCGTAGCAACTCTTGGTTGTGGGTGATATCAGCTAAGGGAATCAAGTACGTAGTATCCTGCTGGGATCAGAGACATTGGAGCATAAATGTACCTTGGATCAGTGTGAGATTGATTGGGGTTCAACTACAGTCCAGACCGAAGTTAGTTTGGAGTAGGCTAGTGTTTGTAGCGGCTTAATACAGTGTGTGTTCAATCTGGACTAGGTCCCGGGGTTTTTCTGCATTTGCGATTTCCTCGTTAACAAAATTCTGGTGTATGTGTTATTTCTTTTCCGCATTATATTTTGTTATATAATTGAAATATCACATGTTGTGTATTGTTCAATCAATTAGAATATCCGACCTTTTGGTTGTTGATTTAAATTGATTGATTCTTGGATATTGGTCTTTGGTACCATCCAAGTTATCTCTCTAGTATTTGATAAAGACTCACAGATTTCTATTTGCTTGAGTATATATCAAATCGAGAGATTGAGATATAAACTCTTTGATACACTTTTTATCTAGGTTGAGTCTGACTGTCTAGTTGATTCTCTAGAAAGTATATTGGAGTTCATTTTGTAGAATGAACTCGTATAATAATTCATCTTATAGCTAAAAAATAAGGCAAAATAGGAAGTGCTCTAGAAGAGATTCGTACTTTTGTACCTGGTGTAATTAAAGCCATTTCTTTGGCGATAAAGGTGATTCATACTAAGAAACTTAAATTGTAAAGCAAAACTTATTATACTGGTAAATATTTCTCAGATTAACGGCTGAACATCGGATTAATGACTACAGGTTTTAATAGGGGAGGGTGCAATGACATTCCTGGTCCCTGGAAACTTGCCAATTGGGTGTTCTGCCAAATATTTAACCCTATTCAAGTGCCCGAGCAAAGAGGATTACGATGAGAATGGTTGTATCAAATGGCTGAACGATTTCTCAGTGTACCACAACAAATTTCTTCAAAAAGAGTTAGCCGTCCTGAGAGAAGAATACCCAAGTGTCAAAATTATTTATGCTGATTACTACAATGTTTCCATGAAGTTTTACCAGTCTCCTGAATTATTAAGTATGTCTTCTTCTTCCATCCCGTCGCCCACAAACGTCACCTATCTAACACAGTTTGCAATTGTCTTACTATTAATTAATGACAGTTTGAATACGGTCCGATTAGTACCTGAGTTTGTCCAACAGCAAAAGCAAAGTATATTTGTCTAAGTGCATTTTTTGTTTCCATTTTGTGCAGGATTTACGAGCGGAGCTCTTAAGGCGTGTTGTGGAGGTAAAGGTCCATACAGCGTTAACCAATCTGTTGAATGCGGAAGTGTTGATGCAATAGTTTGTGAGGATCCGTCAACTTATGTTAGCTGGGATGGAGTCCATTTAACTGAAGTTGCATACAAATTTTTAGCTAATGGTCTGATGCAGGAAAATAACCAATTCTTCTTCCCCGAAAACGATATCATCATTACTACTACTACCGACGGTAATCAAGCTCTCTAAATAAAATTACTTCATTGTATTGTTTAGAAGAAACGGATGAAGACTACAACGATGAACATCCTTTTGGTGGTGAATCTGGATTCGACTTCGGTTTCTTAGAGACGGCTAAAGAAACCAGCGTATGGCGCTAAAATGCGGCAAGCACACGGTATTGTATAGGAACTAAATAACAGAATGGATCTTATTTGTCCAACATGGGACAATCATTTTCGTATTTAGTTTAGAAATGAAATGTGCGGTAACACAAGAGAAAATATCACCACTATACAGTAATAGTAATAACTACAACTTCAAGACCATGAATGTTGAGTTTTAGGCAAGGAAATTGGAAGGATCGTATTTGGTCAAAAAGTTCTAGATAGGAAACTGTGAGTAGAGAGTTTCGAACCCTTGACCAACGTAGGTACTTTGTTTTATCTAGCCGTTTTGAATATCCATCTGTGTTGGGGCCCTAGTTAGTAATTCTCGGAATCATTCCAGAATGATTCGCGAACGTATTCGAACTGTCCAAATCCGAATGATATTTCCGAATTATTTGAACTCCGAACCTAGTTCGCGGATTATATGGACCTCGCGAACGTATCCGAACTGACCGAATCCGAATGATATTTCCGAACTAGAACTCCCATAGGCAACTCTCTGACCGGAGTTATGTTGATTGGTTTTTGTTTGATTTCGTATATACTTTATATTTAAATACAATTATTCAGTTAAAATTTTCTATTGGTAGTTGTTTAACCAGTGTTTTATGTGTTGATTTTTGTTTAAAAATCTATAAACTCGTTTGTAATTAATTTATGCGATTAAATTGTTTACTACTTGTTAAATAATCACAATAAACTGTTTTTTTTTCATCTTATAAATCATATACGAAAATTAGTCTCGTAATAAGGTCATAATACTTATCAATTCATCATATATGTAAGCCGAAATTTAAGTGCCGAACTCACATTTATAATACGAATACGCACGTACATATGCCGTTCCGAATTACTGTCCGAACAACGAACCGTTGACCTGATTTTTCACCGAATCTGACCTATCTGAATCCATATAATTCTCGTACGTATGCCATCCCGAACTACTATCCGTACCCCGAATTGCTAACTAGGGTTGGGGGTTTGCTTTAGTCCCACAACGCCTGCATTACAAAACAGAGATTGGTTTAAATAGCCTGAGCTTCACCATAAACTCGTCCCTCCGGGGAAATCCGATAAAATTGGAACGATACAGAGAAGATTAGCATGACCCCTGCGCAAGGATGACACGCACAAATCGAGAAATGGTCCAAATTTTTTTGATTTTTTTCGTTTCCTATCACTGTTTTTTTTTTCTTTTTGAAGCATCCCATCCACGTATAAGAAAGATATAAGTCTGGTTGGTTAGTATTTTGGTGACGGCTTCTTTGATCTTCCGGTAATCCATTGACAGCTTTCAAATGCAAGTGGTTCAATACTCAAATCAATCTCACGTATTCAAAGAAGAAAGAGTATTCTAGAATAGATTCTTTGTATCGTAAATAAGTCAGTGTATGTGATAAATTCAATTTATTACATTTTTGAACAAAAATTCAATCCTCTCTCTAAATTGATAGAATTAGGATGGTCTCAAGTCAAGGCTATCATTTAAAGAGATTTTGCAGTAATCCTAATCCTAGTTACCTCTGCCAGAAAAAATGTTACTTGTGGTCCTTTCACAAAAAATAAATAATTAGTTTAGTGGAGAAATTAACCACACATGATGGATGTTTATAATTACGCCTAATGGTTTTGGTGTGAGCAACCATAGAATTTAAAATTTATGTTGAAAGCAAACCTCGGCGTAGAATTAGCCTCAGTCCAATGCATAATCAAGAAACTACAACGCGCATGCATGACACACTGGAGTGACCTGACCGTGCAAGGTTCAAGATGTTCAAATCATGTTCATCAAGAGTCAAGACTGATGCATTAAGCGATCCGTAGATTCTAGATAAACGAGCGGTGTTTCAATTTTCAACTTGAAATGGTTCGTGTATTCCACCTCTTTCACGTCAAAATGCAATGGATTTGTTTGCATTAGTTAGGGTTCAGATTACAAGGTGTTTTGGGTCTTCAAGGAAGAATAATAAACACGCCTTCTAGAGAAGCTAAATATTTTGTTAGTATTCCTGTTTCTCACGCGATGAGGTAGCTATATAAAGGTAAGGGATAGATGCAATAGGTAAAACACTCTCAAGAACTAGAGAAGCTTCAAAAAAGAGTTGTCAAAATGGATAACGAAAGGGGTGATCGGGAAAAATATTGGGAGGTCGTAGTTGAAAAGTTAACTGAGATAGAAGATTGGGATGTTGTACTAGAAAAGCTATTTGAGATAGTGAAGTTGATGAAGATTGAAACTGGTCCTGTTAGTGAAGAAAAGAAAGTGCATGATAGTACTGTTATTGATGACTTGAAAGAAAAAAATTTACAAGAAGAGCACCAAGTATCTGATTATGACCAAATGGAAGAATCTATAGAGAGTAATAAGGTTGACGGCAAAGCAATGATTTTTCAAGAGGGAGAGGAGGATGTTCATGAAGATAATACTGGTGATAAGGGAGGATCTGAAAGACAATGGGATTCTGAGATTGAGCCTGTAAATGAGGATGTTGATACGATGGTGGTTCAGACCGCTGAATCTAAGGTTCGAGATCATGCAGTAGTATGCTATCCGATCCCATGGCGGAAGAATCGGATAATGAATTTCTTCAAGACCTAGCAAAGTTTCTAGAACTGTCAACTATAGAAGGAGAGGGAGCACTAGAAGGAGGGAAAGATGAAGTTCAAGCTGACACTGGTAACGCAACACTAGAAGAAGAAGAAGAGGGAGCAGGGGTTTGCGCAAGGGCGCCTACAAAAGAGATTGCTGTATCATTCACTGAGGCAGTTCTAGAAGAGAGGGAGCAGCGGTTTGCACAAGTGCGTCTCCGAAAGAAAATGCTGATACATCGGCGCATGTGGTTCTAGACATCGCTGATGCAGAAATAGGAGGAGAAGAAGCTAAGGTTCCAAAGGCCCCTGAAAATCAAGTACTTCTCCGAAGGTCTACTCGAAATAGAAAGAAGCCAACATACTTTGATGATTACGTCTCTCGTTAAAAAGCAACAGCAACAACAAAGTCTTTTGCTTGTGGAGTAGTTGATAAGGGGCGTTGCATATATACCAATGGCCATCATCTCCAGTAACAAAGTCTTCATTTTTCATTTTTTTTTTCTTCTTTGGTTCATTTTTTACTTCCCAATAGTTTTAGATTTTTCCAGCTTGAGTTCGCATCTCCAATGTATGTCTTCCGTTGCAAGTTCAATGATATTCTTGAGCTATTTCCATCATTTTTTTGTTCGGCGACATATTCTAGAAGCAAAATTTGCGTTTGACTTTTGAGATTGTCTAGTATCCAAAAACAGGTCAAAAACCACCCGTCAAAAATATGAAACCGGGTTGATTTAGTAAACGGTTAAGATGCACCCGGCGACGAATACCCCTAGCTCCGCATCCAAACAAAAAATTACTAAAACCTATATGTTGCGTTTCAATCTGGCGGTCCTTCTCATTATACCTTCCCTCCCTAATTTAACCGAAAAAACAAAACCCTCATCTATCTTTTTCCCTCTTTCTCGACAGACACTTGTGAATCCAATTCTTCAATCCTTCTCTAGATTTCACCACATAATTTGTCTCCGTTTCGTTAAATTTAATCTGGGTTTCTCTTTTTATACCTAATTTTATTTTTATTTCGAAATTTTGATTTTGATCTAAAATCGAAGTCAAATTTTGAAGAAGAAGAAGAAAGAATGTTAAGTGTTGGTGGTGGGAATCAAGATGGGGTTAAGAAGACACCTAATAATTCACCTAATAAAGGAGTAGTAGGAGCAGGAACAGGAGGAGGGGTTACGAGATCTTGGGGTACTACAGTTTCAGGAGGTCAATCGATTTCAAATAGCAATGGAAGTGGTGGCTCTCCTCCTTCTAGTAAAAGTGAACCACCAGTTATGGCGGTTCCTTCAACTGATAAAAATCATTCTAACACTTTTTCTAGATTACATCATCTTGATATTAATAATAATGGAGGTGAGGATGCTGGATCTCCGGATACCACTGTGTAAGTTTTTCCTCTTAATTTATTGAAATTTGTTTTGGTTTTGTGTTTAATTTGGTCCTAATTAGGGTTTGTGTTAATTTAATTTTGAAGTATTGATGGCGGGAATTGTGGAAACTATTTTATCAATTTCTTTGTGGGGTTGCAAATGGAACCCTTGTTTTGGAGGGAATTGTTGAAATTTTTCAACAATTTCGTTCTTGGTTTGCTAATGAATTGCAGTATGTCTGTGCATGCCCATGGAGCTGTTTCTAGTTGTTTTGATGTTTCCTATGTTGTTATTGTGATGGACCGTTGACTTTCATTTTTTTTTTTCGCCTTTACCTTGTTGAATTTACTTGGTTATTGGATTATAGCCCCTATGTTTTAATGTTTTGTGGATTTGATGTGTAGTGGAAAGAAGAAGAAGAGAGGTCAAAGGGCAGCAGGAGGTGATAAGAACGGTCGGGGACTTCGCCAGTTTAGTATGAAAGGTGAGTCTTAATTGCTGATCATGAGGATGAAAAAGTTCGATTGTGAGCTGAAAATATTCAGAAGCTTTATGTTAAGCTTTGCTGGACGTCTGTGACATTTTTCTGACTTGAATAGTTTGCCATGGTTGTGATGGTTTCAGTTTGTGAGAAAGTTGAAAGCAAGGGAAGAACAACTTACAATGAGGTGAGGTGGTTTCTTAGGATTCATCTATATGTGACTCTTCCTTTTGCTTGTTGTGCTTGCAACTTAGTAGTTACGTATGTATGAGTTAGAATCTGTTTACGATAGAGTGTATGCTTAGCAGGTTCTTTTGTATGTTCAATGAATGACATGGTTTATGATGTGCAGTGCTGAAATTAGTAGTTACTTACATATGAGTTAGAATCTGTTTACTATAGAGTGTAGGCTTAGCAGGTTCTTTTGTATGTTCAATGAATGACATGGTTTACGATGTTCAGTGCTGAAATTAGTAGTTACTTAAGCTTAATAGTATAATTTTTGGTGGTTCGTGATTCTTGAATTTACTTGAAGACTGGGGCGGAGCCAGCTTAGAACATGGGTTTGCAACTGCACACCCAGCCGAGCTGGCTCCCAAGCCGAATTATAGCTATTTTTTGGCCTTTTTGCCATAAAATGAGCCTCTAAAGCCCATTTTGAACCCCCTAACAAACTTGCCAAGAATTTTTGCACCCCCTTCCTCCAAAACATAGCTCCGTGCTGCTTGAAGGTCATCGACTTTAAGGGATTTAAATGTTTAATTTGTAAATAACACATGTGGATGGGTTTCATAAGTATATGTTAGGAAGTTGACTAGTAGCAAAGGTTATCCTGTGTTATCAAAGTGGTTTGTTGAAGCGGACGTGTTGTTCTTTGGTCTACTCATACTGTTTGATTCATGTAATCGTGAGTTATCTGTTCAAATATGCAAGCGATAATTGGTGGGATGTTTGAAAGTCACACAGGTTATTTTTAGACTAAGTGATTGAATAAACTATAGTTGGATTTGGTCAGTTTCCAGTTATCTTTCAGTATGCAGTCTCTTCTTACATATGCATTAGTCTTCTTTTCCTATTTTGCTATTACAATGTATGTGTACATACTATGGCAGGTAAGCATATGTTTCTCTTGCAATCTTAGAATTTTTCTATCTAGCAGTCACGTACAGCATCTTACTTTCTTACTGACTTTTAACTGCTTCATAATACCTTGAAGAGACTGTGTGAAATGGTTTATAGGTGCTCTTTTCTTTGTGCACAAACTGACTATAATAGTATTTTCCAGGTCGCAGATGAACTTGTTGCTGAATTTTCAGATCCTACCAATAGTCTTGGGTCTCCGGACCAGGTAAGAATAATTCTGAACTAGGTATTGAAGTTAGTGAGAGAAAAGACTTGGCTATTAGTGTACTGTACATGATGTGATAAAGTTGGTATAGTGACAAACATTAGTGATCTTTCAACATGATATGTAGAGATATGCCTAAGTCTGTTGATTTTCTTTCGTTGACAGCAACAATATGATGAGAAGAATATACGGAGGAGGGTTTATGATGCATTGAATGTTCTTATGGCAATGGATATTATATCCAAGGACAAAAAGGAAATACAGTGGAAGGGTCTGCCTCGCACTACCGTGCATGATGTAGAAGAGCTTAAGGTTTGAGTTAATCGTATGGTAGTAGAACAAAGTGATGAAATTTTTCATGTTTCTAACTCTAACCATAATTCTTTTTTTTCTTTTTTTTTAATTATCAATTACAGGCTGAACGTGCTGGGCTTAGAAGCAGGATAGAAAAGAAAGCTGCATATTTGCAAGAACTAGAGGAGCAAGTAAGCTGTGTTCAGTCTCAGACTCTTCGTTGTCTTCCATACTTCCAGAGATTTGCTATCCTAATGGGATCTTGATCCGAAACTTGGTGTTTCTTTTCAAATCCTTAACATCATTAATGGCTGTTCACTAAATTCTTCTCTCTTTCCTTCAAGTTCGTAGGTCTTCAGAATCTGATACAGAGAAATGAGCAGTTATGTGCTTCTGGAAACGGCATTACAGGCGGTGTGTCTTTACCTTTTATTCTGGTTCAGGTATAACTCTGCTGTTTTCTACTTGCCTGATATTACTAGTTCAGTTAGTTTCGTAATGGTTTATATGTTCCACTTGTAATAAAAAACTAGTTTTGGACCCCAACTGCTCCACTTACCCAATTTTTTGTTACACTACGATACTCTTGTCGGTAAACTTTACCAATCAAAAGAAATGTCAGACTTTCTTGTTGTCCATCTGGTGTTCTCACGCAATTACATGAATTGCTAGGCATATTGACCCTAGGAAATGGATGTTTCTATCATTTAACTGGGTGAGAGTAAATAAATTAGGTGTCCCATATTTAGGTCCTAAAGCATCTTCTACTTGTCAATTTGGCTCCCATCTCAGGATGCCTGTGACCTGAGTTGGTGCTTGAGAAGATAATAAACTGTGGTTGTTTGCTTTGGTAAATAATGATAAATAGTTGCATCTCGGCTTTAGTCGAGTAATGATGACTATTTGAAACTTGTGCCTAGTTGTGTTTAATGATATTTTGTATTTCTGCCAATTTATTCTACTATGGAAAATGTTCAGTTATGATAATGAGAGTTGTTTTATTACTGTCAATCCAAGCTTCATTTTTGGTATCATTTGAAATGTAGACGCGCCCACATGCAACTGTCGAGGTGGAAATATCAGAAGATATGCAGCTGGTGCATTTTGACTTCAACAGGTACATGAACATGACAGATCCACTTTCAATTCTTTCTGTCTCATATTCTTACGGTGAAATTTGTTTATCATTAAAAAATGTGAAATACTACTGCTATGTTTCAGTATTTCCAAAATGAGCAAGCATTTTCTGATTGCTCATCTGCCACCTTAATTGCAGCACCCCTTTTGAGCTGCATGATGACAATTACGTTCTCAAGTCAATGAACTTATGTGGAAGACCAGAGAGTGATGATGCAAATTGTGATGTCGTTGAAACTGGAGGTGGCGAGGGTTTTATGATGGTTGATGTGGACCAACCTGCCACTCCACATATCTTGATACCAAATGCCGTGGGTACTAGTAGTAGTACTAGAGGACCATCTTCACCCCCTCTTCCTGGAATTCTTAAAGCGCGTGTTAAGCACGAGCACTAATCCAAATGCAACAGGTTATTTATTTCGATAGGCCAAAATTTCTTCTCTTGTATAATGTGTAAAGTAGTTGGCCAAAGGAGGAGGAATGCAGCTTCAACCCACTGTTCTCATCTCATTAGCTCGGGGACCCTCTTTGGAAGAAATTTAGCCCTTGCTTTCACAAGGGGGACTTAGGACGGGGATAGTGTTTTCTAGTGACATGTCTGACCCAGTCATCCGATGCAGATGCAGTTAACCTGATCATCCAATACAGACACAGTTGTGCATTATATTATTCATAGGGGAAAGAGTAGCTACGGAGGTCATCAATCATAATAATAATATCCTGCTACGGGTGGATCCTCAAATCTTCAAGTCCTTGTTGCAGCAACCATTCTTGTTGTTCTGTTTGTAGACGTTGCATCTGTCGTTCTAGTTGTACATGTTGCCTGCATGATCTCTCCAGATGTTCATACACCTGACAGTGTGTCATACAAGTGATGCAAGTGAGTGGTTTTCTGGAGTTGGTGGTAGACCAAGACGAACTATTGGAAATTTTCGTTAAAAAGTTGTATCCGGTTCTTTATTTTCTGCAGTCGTTCTTGTAGCTGGGGTAAGTCTTGTCCAGAAAAAACTCCAGGAGTTGCTCCAATCTGTATAAGAAATAAGAATACACAAAAATACTTGCAGAGTTGGATAGAACCCAAAAAGGGAGCATAACATGCTCCCAAGTCCAAAAAACTGAAGACGCGGCGTCACCTGGATTAAATATTGATATGATACTCAATATCGATGGGAAAATCTGGATTCAGATGAACATCAGAAAAGAAGTTCTGGAGTTTGTCGTGGAAATTCTTTTAAAGCACGGTTTAAAATTGGCTACGAAAGTTATGAACCACTGACCCCTAAATTTAACAGTCAATAACAAAGTATAACGTCCAAAAATCTCATGGTTTAATCGCCACCCTAGTGTTTATGTTTTTCATGTGTGATGTATTTGAAGTTGATGTATGCAATTTTGTTATATCAAATTAATTAATTGAGAGGTTTACCTCTTCCTTCATTTTTTTCTTTTTCTTTGCCGCCCTAGTTATTTAATGTTACCTGCGATGGTTTTGATTTGGCAGTAAACTTGTTGAACATTCATCGTAGGTGTAGAAAATACTGGATTAGATGCTTATCACTTAATATCCTAGCTCAATTGGGGTCATGGTTTCTAATTGGGGGCCATGGAATTTTGTTTGCCCCCAAATTTTTCAGAGGTGTAAAAATCGGAAGATGAATATACTATTTTACCCTTGATCAGTATTTTTTTTTCAAGTAACGACCCTCATTAACGACCCTTCACCGACATTAACGACAGTTTAGGGTCGTCATATACATCATGATCAAAACAATAACGACTCTAAACTGTCATACACTAACGACTCTTTTTAGTGATTAACGACAGTCTATAACGATATTTCTAAAACATTAACGATTATTTAAGTCGTCAAATGCGTAACTAAAACAGTAACGACTCTTCCAAAGGGTCGTTAGGGAATTGATCATTTTTATGACGACCCAAAACTGTCGTACATTTCCGCCATTAATGAATCTTCGACAGTTTAGAATCGTCACTTAAACAGTCTAATCGTTAACGACTGTTGAGGGTCGTCAATGAAAAATTTTAATACCTTGACGATTTTTCATACTATCTGGGCAAGAAAATAAAAAGTTAGCCTAAAAATTGCAGACAAAAAATCTGGAAAAAAAAAAATTAAACTCTAATTAAGTAAGATTATCACTAATTAATTAAGATTATCACTAATTAATTAAATTTTAACTCTAATCATTTAGGGACATTTTAGCCATTTAAAAAATATTTTTATAAGGGGTGACCCAAATTAGGTTTTGGTGACCTTTTTTGTCCTCTAGTGCATGGCTCCCAGTTAATTCTGATGGCCCCCAATTAAGCTAGGTGGACTATGTCATTTTTGTTTGTTTTTGATCCATCATAAAATGGAAACTAGGACGCTTTGGTGGACTTTGCAACCCATCGCAATAGCTGTTGCGATGAAGTAAAGTAGGAAATACCAATTGGTCTTAAGAATAATATATTAGAGTTAGTTTGATCCAGTTGACCCAGTCAACTGTATGTTTGGTCCTTTTTAAAAATATAAATTGTTATTTGGTCCAAAAAATTATTATTTGGTCCTAGGGTGGACAATACTCACGCAGGATGACATCATCAATGATGTCACAGTCCTTTGATAGTGGCAAAAATACCATTTTTTCTCTCTTAATAAAAATAAATAAATAAAAACTTAAAACTTAAATATCTTTTGAACCATATGTCCAAAAATGATAAATTTTATATATTTGGAAAGCCCTCGACGATAGCTTTCCAATGAGTACTATTGTCGCTATGTTTCGGAGCTTTTAATTTTTGCCTTATTTTTTAGCAATAAGATGAATTATTATACGAGTTCATTCTACAAAATGAACTACTTTAATGAACTATTATACGAGTTCATTCTACAAAATCAACTACTTTAATGAACTATCATGCTATTAGATCATTCCAAAAAGTGAACTCTTTGGATTAAATAACATACGAGTTCATTCTACAAAATGAACTACCTTACGACTTCATTCTACAAAATGAACTGGTATAATGAACTATTATTACGAGTTCATTATACAATATGAACACCTATCACGGGTTCATTCTACAATATGAACTACCGTTTACGAGTTCATTTTATAAAATGAACTACCATAATGAACAACTATTACGAGTTCATTCTACAATATGAACTACCATTCTTAATTACTATTACGAGTTCATTTTACAACATAAATTATCAATCCTACAATATGAACAACTATTATGAGCTCATTCGAAATTAAGAACATCTATCACGAGTTCATTCTTCAATATGAATTATAATAATTAACTACCATTGCGACTTCATTCTTCAAATTGAACAATTACTATGAGTTTATTCTACAAAATAAATTGCTAGTGCATACGAGTTCATTCTACGAAATGAACTGCTAGAACTAGAATGAACTACCATGTTATAAAATAGTGTTCATTCTCGAATATGAACTACTATTATACTGAAAAAAATTAAAAGCTCCGAAACATAGCGACAATAGTACTCGTTGGAAAGCTATCATCGAGGTTTTTCCGAATATATAAAATTTATTAATTTTTGACTTATATTTTTTTGAGAGATATTTAATTTTTAAACTTTTTTCTATTAAGGTTAAGAGGAGACAGAAATTAGCAGAGGAAATAAAGAAGAGAGAGAAAAGCAGAAAAATGATTCACGTGAGGAGGAAAGAAAATAAGAGAGAGAAATGGTACTTTAGATATTTTAATATTTTTAAATAATTATCGACCAAATGGAAAAGATGATTTTTGAAAGGACCAAATAGACATGGGACCACCTAAAAAAAACCAAACCATATTTTTCTCAGAAATAAATCACTTGGATAGAGTCACAGAGAAATTTAGTTACTTTAATCCATCCGACCATCACCTTATTTTCGAAACATCGGAGTTGCTGGTTAAACCTAAACATGGAGAATTTTATAGTGTCCTTGTCAAATTTCACCTGCTCTAGGTAGAGGTGATCAACTGCCTAAGGCCTACCACAATTTGTATTCTACGGTTTCTACGACTTGTTTTTAAATACTGAGCGTTGATTTTTGCCTCCAACCTACCTATGTAAAGAGCCAAGTAAACGCAAATAATATTCTAACCAATTTGGCTTCTCAGCTGACAACCGCGACAAAATACCTTACTTAAATTTAATGATAAAGTACTCTCTACGTTACTTTTTAATAAGCCAGTTTCTTTTTTTGAAAAAGTTAAGGAAATTAAGAGAACTAATTATTGAAAGTGGTCCTCTAGACACTTGTCAATAAAAGAAGTGAAGTGAAATGATCCTCATGACACTTGTCAGCCAAAGAAATAAGTGAAATGGTCCACATAACACTTGTCATCAAAAGAAATTAAAAGAAAAGTGGTCCCAGAAAATTAAGGTAACATTTGATTTTCCCAATTAGGAAACTGGCCTATTTTTTTGAAATATTTATTTATAGAAACTGGTCTATTAAAAAATAACAGAGGGAGTAATAAACTGAACATTTTTTGTTTTGTTTATGAAAGATATGCATCACCACTACTTGACCTCTGATCAAACTGTTAATTGACCCATAATCCAACCATTATTTGATATAACAATAACCGTTCAAAGAAAGCGGTTGGTGGATTACAAACTTTTCTAACTTGGGCCATGGCCCAGTTAAGATTGTACCGACAAGGATACCATGAGAAACTTCTATTGTTTACTCCTATCTTTTTGAAATAACTTTTACAGTTTATCTCATCACATTTATCAGGGCAATTCCTATGAGATGGCTTGCTACCGCTATGAAATGTGCAAACATGAAAAACGGTTGGGCGGCCAAAAAATTGACGGTTTATCCATTACATCCTAACAAGAGATGTACGATTTTTTTATCACCACACGGCTGAACAACAAATATCACCATGCTGTCTAATATTGTTTACAAGGAAAACAAAAACATTAAAAAATGGTCCATATTGCATAATTATCTCCTTAACAAGCTCCATTGGTGGCTCATACTCCATTCAAAAGGTAAGACATAAAAAATGTTTTCGAGTAAGTTACAAAGGGATTAGATTAACCTAAAGGATGCACGTGCACCACTGGTGGCGTATCTACTTCATGTTATACCTGTTTCTATCATGCCTTATTAATTCCTCACTGATTTCTAAAAAAACTCAATCTGAACTTAAAGCTCGTAAAGATTTCAGCTGTGAATTATAGGATTTACTGTTTAAATTAGACAAATTGGGTTTTCAACACCAAAATTCCTAAACGTAAAAACTAATCCACTCCTAAGAAAACCACAAATGGCATGTTATAAGTAAAGGAATAAAATTTACTACCATCTTGATAAGAATCAATTGAATCAACAAAAAGGGATTGATATGAGTCCTAAAATTTTGGAGAAAACCCCAAATAAAAAATTGGGAAAAAAAAAGAAGAAGCGAACTTGATTACATTTGTCGCAGGTAAAAGGATAAAATCATTCTTTAGCGGTGCAATATTTACCTGAAATGACGAGGATACCAAGTACACCATAATTTTTTCGTTTCAACCTTTAAGTTTGATACCTTGTGTGATCGTTTATGGACAAAGTCGAAAAATTATAACAATAAGGTAATCACTTTATAACAGTTACGGTACTAGACTGATACTATATGATCAATATAAAGTGTTTTGGATTAACGCGTCCTATATTTACTTATAAATGCGGAAAGTAAAGTAAAGACACAACAAGATTTTATAAACGAAGAAACCGAAAATGCATAAAAACCCAGGGATCTAGTTCAGTTTTGAATACTCTCGGAATTAAGTATTTATACAGTTGAGACCAAGTAAAATACCCCTACTTACTTAGTTTCCTCAGTATCCATGCACCTACAACCAATCCATCCAACGCACGTGAATCCTAAGATAGAGTCCACCATCTTAAGTTGCTTCAGTCCCTCTGAAGACTTTAAGCACCCATCCTTTTTGGATCGTCTTCCAAACATCAAATGACTAATCTTTTTGGGAACCACTCTTATGTATCAAGAAGTGAATCAGAGATATATGATGTTGAGTGTGACAAAAGCTTTTATTGTTTAAAATAAATTAAACCTCCTTTGTCGGGTTAGATCTTCCAAGATATGGATTAAACAAGTCAACCAGATCAAGTCAGAAAGAAATAACATATTCAGATACTAAAGAGTACCACCAAATGATAGCTTGTCCATATAAATACGATTAGTCAATAATAAGTCTACAAAAGATAAACCATATTTAGTCGTATCCCAGGCGATCAAGTTTGCGCACGAAGAAAATCACGAAGATACAAAACGAGTAAGAAAAATCTTATTATCTTCAATCTTCAATAGTCTTTTGTACCTGCATAATAACAAAATTGATTCCTGACTTATGATCGATCATGCGCAGAACGATCTACTTTGAGTTGCCTTATATCAGAAGAGAATGTTCTCAAGAATAAACAAACTAGGTGCATTCCAGACATAACTACCATTAGTCAATCAAATCGATCAATAATAGAAAACTAAAATAACAATGCAATTCTAGTTTCTCACAAACGGTACTAATAGATGCTTATTGATCCCAAATAAGTTTTTAACTGGCGGACGTAAGAGATTTCTCCTAATTATGTTACTCTCCTCTCTAAGATAGTATTACGAGAATACTATTAGTCGGCTACACCAGAAATATATAAAATGAATTCTGCCTGGCTCAGGATGAGTTTTTAAGAAGAACAAACTTCACTATTTATAGACCAAGGTTGTCTGTACACCAAGGAATTTCCATAACCGGAGATATTCAAAAGATATGCAATAAAACACCTAAATTCAGTTTTCTGAATTCCAACCAATATCCAACAATGGAAAACTCAATATTAACTAGCAATTAACTAATATATATTTCCAGAGATATGTTTTGATTGCTGGTAAAGCAAAATGTATTAATTTAAATCTCAATAAGATTTTATGTTAATTTCGATTTGGGATCTCACCTTGAGTATCAAGGAATATATTTAAACAATTAGGAAATAACATTTCAGCAGACAACACATGTTCAAATTATTCACTATGCTGACATCTTGAACTTTCCTATTTTGCAAACCGTATTTTCTAGTCACACAGTCCCTAAAGTGTACGTGACTTCAGAAATAGGTTTTGCCTATCGGGACCGAATCTACCATGATACTTAAATCAAGTTAGGATCGGTTATACCTTGACTCCCAATATAGCTAGGGATCGGTTCTACCTTGACTCCCAATATAAGATAAGATCAATTCTACGTTGATTCCCTATATATATTAGGATCGTTCATACATAAGATCTTCAATGAAAACCGAGACCATAATATTTTTTTTATTTCTTTTCGACTATGAAACAAGTTCATACGTCTACTTCCTTAAACTTATGTAATTAAACATTGTTTCTTTAGGTATGAAATCAAACCTATGTTCACTACACAATCTAGTAACGAGTTTCAAAGGCTTTGTTGATGTCACAATTATGAAGTTCTAAAAGACAAGCATTATACTTTGTAAATCAATATACCAATATAAAGTGCTTATTATTACTTATTGATATATTGTTCCTTGACTTTTTGATCACAATATGATGATCAAGTCTTATTATACTAGAGTTTCACATATATAACTTTGGATGTTATATTTTGAATCAAAAACGACTTGAAAGAAAATGATATAGAAATACAAACAAGTCAATTCATGTATTAATAACCTCAAGTGGAAGTATGATGTGATCGTCGTTGTCGATACGTCTTCGGAATTTTCAGGTCTTCAGAGTAATACTTGTATGTCTCAGCATTTCTAGACTTTCTAGTCTAACTTAAGAAGTTGACTATAGTAATTTAATCAAGTGACTTATGAGTTTTGATACTAGCATATGACATCCAACCTTTACATGCCAACGCTTCCTTGGTTCAACCAAGAAGTTCTCTAACAATCTCCCCCTTTGTCAGTTTTGATGAAAAACTCTATTACATATATGGAGAAGACACAAATTAAAAGATACAGATATTACATTACATAACATTTTCTTAACTCATTCTTCATACACTTGATTCCAAGTTTGAACAGCTTCAATAACCTGCACATATTCAAAACAAATGTTGTTGTTGACGCATTAGAATAATAAAATATGTACTCCCCCTAAAGAAAAGATAGGTAGATATTTAATTCGAACATATTTTTTATTCCTCTTTTGTAGTATGAAATACTATAGAGCAAGATGATATGTTTCTCCCCCTTAGTCTGTGATATACTCTCTCGTTTGATATATACTTTTCAGCACATATATCAATTCTCATTAATTAAAAATCATCCGTATACTCCATATATTTCTCCGCCTTTTTGTCACAAAAATGACTAAAACATGAAAGAATAAAAGAGAAATCCGAAAGGATCTCACAAGTTCATAAGAACTCATACAACCTATTAGAGTTATGCACGAAGGTCTAACATACCATTTTAGATAACCAATACTAAAACCGAAACTACCCAAGTAATTTGCTTTAGCATATTATCAAGGAAATAATTGCCCAACATCATAAGAGATATACAAATATGAGATCGGAAATATTAGGGTTTGACAGAAACCGAAATTAATATCTCATAAATCGAAAGTGAATAGACGTGAAAGAATCAAAAGATGCACAAACTACTAATCATAACACAAGATTTATAAAATAATTTTTTTTATTGATAGTTGTGAATAGACCTTATATAAGAATTGAATATATCGACCATTGATAGTCTATTACAAGATTAAGCATAACATCATTGTTCTTAATTTTTATCGGTTGCTTAGTTTTTGACTGAAGTTTTTAAAGTTTTCAAACTCTTGAGTTTCCTATTTTTTTCAGCTGATTGAATCGAGCCTTCGGAAGATTAAGATCCACGATCATCTTTAACAGTTTTGATTCAAGTCATTCCTCATTCTTTGCAGAAGCTTCCAGTTGATCATGCACGATTTTTGAGTCTTGCATAAGCATAAACATAATTTCAAGAGATAATAGGTCTCTCTTATGTTCTCTTGAGAAATATCACTTAATCTCAATTGGGAAATATAGTACGTCTCAAGATTCTTTGTTGAGAATCGATATCAATATCATCTTCACACATATTGAACAACTATCTTATTGTGGAGAAAGAAACTTTGTTCAAGAGATTTTATATCAAGTGAGAAACTTGAGTTCCAAAGTTTTTTAGAAATACCAAAATAAATCAGCATTTACTTGATACCTAAATCGAGAAAAGTGGAGTTAAGTTCGGGAATAAAAATCGGTAAAGATTTTTCGAAACTTGTATTCCCAGAAAGTCTGAAAGTAAATATAACTCTATATATATTTTTCATGAACTTTTCTATATATTTTCTTTAAAATTTGACCGACGCTATCAAGAGTTTATTTGACTAGTAGAGGAAACCAAAATTAGGAAATAAATAAGAATATTCGTGATAAAATATGATCCTTAAAAGATTTCAACAGAAAATCTTAATACATTCCTTTTTTTTGCTCTTTGAAGGATTCCTCATTTATTTAAGATTGAGCACCAGATGAGGAAGTTTCACTCAACTATGGTAGTTGTTAAAATGAGCTTAACCCTGTAAAAGGAATATGATCTTTCGTAGTTATCACCAGACATTGCAAGAGTTGTTTGATGTTTTAGAACATCTTTCTTTTTGGATCGACTTGTTGTTGTTGTTTACCAACATTGCAGGTCATGACTTAATAAAGGATCTAGTTTAATTGACAAGTCTATTTGGAAAGGAACAAAGTCGTAAGTGTGATTTGTAAACCCTTGATCATTAAGTAGAGTACGACCCTTTGGTTGACCTTACATTCTCTTATATTTCGAAGACAACATCTAAGGAATTTTTTTCAAAAAATCGGTCGGATTTCATACGCCATCAATGACAAAACTATATAAAATGAAACCATTAGTTTGTTTATTTATTTGTATACTGTATCTTTTGGTGGAGAACTGACATGATATTGTATTAAATAATTATTTTGGTCCAGAAAGACTATATAGGACCCATGGCAATTTTGGGTTTAGATGAGTATATGAGAATTAAAATTTAGAAGAATTAATTCATCTTGGACGTGATAGTTATTATCGATTTTGGACGCGATAAAAATCACAAGATTATTAAATGTTACCGAATCTTGGACATGTACGACGTTGAAACCAACCTTGATTCGGAATTCGATTCATGTTTTCCATAGAACCTTGGAGTTAAATAGTATATAAAATGGATAATAAAACATCATCGGGTTTTGATGCAAATTGAGGCATGACCCAAAATCGGTTTCGCAAACTCCGGGGACCATAAAGATTGGAAAAAAAAAACATTCAAGAAATGTCGATATAAATTATTTTTTCTGCTAGTTTTCCAGGAAAAGATAAAATGTTGGACGAGATAGAAATCGAAAGGGAGTTATATATTTTGGACACGACATTCCACCCGTGATTTAGAATGAGCTTCGTTTTGAGAACGGGTGAATTTTTTTCTTCTGAAACCTTAAGAGTAAATAGTATAAAATAACAGGAAAGGAAACGTTATCGAGTTTTGACATGACATAAACGAGATCACAATCGACCTATGACCCAAGATCGGTTTCGCGTAAAATAACGAGGAATGGGTTGCACATATTCTGGGGGCTGTAAAGAATGAGAAAAAAAAAGAGCACTTAAGAAATATCAATAACATATCTTTTCTCGCTAGTTTTCAAGAAATAAATAAATGTTATCTACTTTGGACGAGATATTGATTAAAAGAGCATAAATGTGTTATTGATTTTCTACACGACACTGAATCCGCCCATGATTGAGAAGTAACTTCTTGATGAGAACTGGTGTTATTTTTCTTCTGAAACTTTAGGAGTAAATGGTATAAAAGAATCGAAAATGAACCGTTATCAAGACAAAAGTAATATTTAAGAGTATAAAAGTGTCATTGGTTTGCACACGACATTGAATCCACTCATGATTTAGAATGAACTCCTTGTTGATAACTGGTGTGTTTTTTTTCTTCTGAAAACTTAGGATTAAAGACTATAAAAGAAAGAGAATTGGGCCTTTATCGAGTTTCTACACGACATAAACGAGATCGAGGAGTTCAGAATCGATCTATGACCCAAGATCAGTTTCGCGTAAAAAGACGAGGAATGAAGCGTTATCGAGTTTCAATAAGAATCGAGTTATAACCTAGAATAGGTTGCACATACTCTGGGGGGCATAAAGAATGGAAAAAAATATATAAGCACTAAAGAAATATCTATAGCTTATCTTTTCTCGCTAGTTTTCGATAAATAAATAAATGTTATCTACTTTGGATGAGATAGAAACCAAAAGAGAATAAATGATTTTCTACACAACACTGAATCCTCCCATGATTCAGAATTTGCTTCGTGTTGAGAACTGGTGTTATTTTTCTTCTGAAACTTTAGGAGTAAATGGTATAAAATAATCAAAAATGAACCGTTATCAAGAAGAAAATAATATTTAAGAGTATAAAAGTGTCATTGGTTTTGCATACGCAGTTGAATCCACCCATGATTCAGAATTAGCTTCATGTTGAGAACTGGTGTTATTTTTCTTCTGAAACTTTAGGAACAAAGAGCATAAAAGAATGGAAAATGAACCTTTATCAAGAAAAAAGTAAAATTTAAGAGTATAAAAGTTTTATTGAACATGAATAACAAAGACATAAAATACATTTAAAGAATGCCAAGAATCACTTTATCCTTATAGAATTAAGTTGCGAAGGCATGTAAACTAGTGGTTCAGTACATCAAAAGTTAATGAAAACTAGAGTTTAAGTATTAAAATGACGTCGCTGAGAAAGAAAATACATAAATCCATTCCTGGGAGGCTTCCCATGCTTCCCTTTCCACTTCCTTATTTTTTCCTTGTAGGACTTCTTCAAGTCCTTCAGTTCAGCAATGTAACGTCTCTGCTCATCGGGACCAAGTTCCTTCCATAACTGAGAAGCAAGACTCACAAAGATGCCACCCATCTGTAAGACAATCAAAGAAAACAAATTATGGTCAGATAGGTCATTTATAATTGAGACATCAAAACTGTACTCAATGTAGAAACAAAAAGAATACTGATAGGTTCTAGTTATAGACATATTGACAAAGCTAATTTACACAATACAACACAATCAATATAAATGGCATGATGTAGGTTTTAAGATAACATAGATAATGTTCTATGAATCAATATAGAACAACAACCTCAATGAATAATAAAGTACATAAAAAATAATGGAAACAAGGACTAGGGTTTCACTATTATACCTGACGACTTTGTTGAAGAAAATACATATATTCATTAGATGGAGGCTTCACTGGTGGGACATCTTCATCCTCATATTCACAACTTTATTCATCCTCATCTTCATCCCAATCTTCCAAAACATCATAACCATAAGGTACACGGTAAGAAGCGGAAGTGGGGGTTGTATCATCAGACCTAGCGTTAGAAGGATAAGTTGGGAAGTTGACATTTAAGAGTATAAAAGTGTAGCTCATATATATGTAAGTCACATATACTAATGGGTTTTATGTTCTATAAAGTAAATATTTGGTATCCCTATGAGTACTCATGATATATGAGATAAAAGTTAGTTTTCATTAACTTTATGTTTCGATCTCATATTTGTATATAGCTTATGTTTTGTGTGACTTTTTTATTTAACGGGATTAAGTTCTAGACTTTTTAGATATGCTTTATCAAAGGATCATGAAGAGATCCTGATTAAAAACTCTTGTGTGAAATTCACAATGATGTTAATATTGATTTATGTTTACGTAAATTGTGTATTTAGCATAACATATGAGTTTCGATTTAGTCTTCTGATAAAGGTTGTTTTCACTACAAGAAAAATGGCCATTGACAACAAATATATGACAACTTTTTTCAAAAAGTTGTCTAGAATTGAGAACATGAAAACATTTTAGTATTAAAGACGTTGTTGAATATTATGTATTCTCTATGTAGCTATTTGAGGTTTAAAAGAAGTTCTTACACACATGTCAAACACACTTATTTTAAATCATGCCCTTGGATCTGGTTAATTTTCTTTTTAGATCTCTTGGTCTCCTTTTCTTCTATTTCTTTCTCATCAAAAGCTGAAACTAAAATCAGACACAAAGACAGACAATTGAGATAAAATCAGACACAAAAATGTTGAGAGTATTGATATAACTAATCGTTACCTATATTTGGATACATGGTGGAACCGATCCTAGATTTTATTGGGATTCTTGATAGAACCGATCTTATTGGGAATCATGGAAGAACCGACCCTAACTATTTTTGGGAGTCATGGTAGAAAGGATCCCAGCCTATACTTGGAGACTTGGTAGAACCGATATTAACATATGTTAGGAGTAAGGTAGAACCTCTCCCAAGAGAAAAACCGATTTTCTACATTCACACATTACCTTACAGTTCTGTGTGAGTTTAAAATTAGGGTCTGCTAAATATGAAAGTTCCATATGTCGACATAATTTTAACATGAATATAATTCTTATCTTTTATTTTTCAAAGATATTCCTTGATACTCAAGGTGATCCCAAACCAAAATATTGAGAATATTTTAAATAAGATTTTCGATTACATTCTTTTGATTTTCCAGCAATTAAAACACATCTCTTGGAAAGTTATATTAGTTAACTGCGAAACTAATATTAAATATTTTCTAATAAGAGTTTTTACCTAGATTAAGTGCGAAATTAATATTAAGTGCAATGTTTACCTAGATCAGGAAATTCAGGGGTTCCCATGATTTGGAAGATATTCAGGAGTCTACTGAGGATTAAGAAGAAGACCGATTCACAATTTTCTATGAATTTTAGAAAGAATAAGACATTTCCGCGTTGAGAGAAAGTTCTAAGAAAGCGGTCGGTGGATTACAAACTTTTATAACTTGAGCCATGGCCTAGTTTGGGTTTACTATTTAAATTAGACTTCAACTGTCAATTGTAGGATTTACAGTTTAAATTAGACCAATTGGGTTTTCAACACCAAAATTCCAAAACTAAAAAACTAATCCATTCCTAAGAAAACCACAAATTTCATGTTATAAGCAAAGGAATCAAATTTACAAACATATTGATAAGAATCAATTGAATCAACAAAAAAGGATTCAGCTAAATTCTAAAATTTTGGAGAAAAACCCAAATTATAAATTGGGGGAAAAAAAAGAAACGAACTTGACTACATTTGTCGCAGGTAAAAGGGATAAAATTGATAATTTACATTCTTCAGCGGTGTAATATTTACCTAAAATGACGAGGGTACCAAGTACACCATAATATTTTCGTATCAACATGAAGTGAATCAGAGATATTTGATGTTGAGTGTGACAAAATATTTTCTTGTTTAAAATGAATTAAACCTCCTTTGTCGGGCCAGATCGTCCAAGATATGGATTAAACAAGTTAAATAGATCAAGTCAGACAGAACTAACATATTTAGATACTAAAGAGTACCACCAAATGATAGCTTGTCGATCTAAATACGACTAGTCGATAATAAGTCTACAAAAGATAAACCAAATCTAGTCGGATCTCATACGATTAAGTTTGTGCAAGAAGCAATCACGGAGATACAAAACCAATAAGAAAAATCTTATTGTCTTCAATTTTCAATAGTCTTTTGTACCTGCACAGTAAAAAAACTTGATTCCTGACTTATGATCAATCACGCACATAACGAAGTCAATTAAAAATGGATGATCACAACTCAATGTTATACTCTTAATCTAGTTTGAGTGGCTTTATATCAGAATAGAAGGTTCCCAAGAATAAACAAACTAGGTGCATTCCAGAGATAACTACTATTAGTCAATGAAATCAATAATAGAAAACTAAAATAACAATGCAATTCTAGTTTCCCACCAACAGTACTAAGAATTTCTTCTTGATCCCAAAGAAGTATTTAAACTATCGTACGTAAGAAAATTCACCTAATTAGGTTACTCTCCTCTCTAAGATAGTATTACGAGAATACTATTAGTCGGCTACACCAGTCACCAGAAACATCAAAGATGAAGTATGCATGGCTCAGGATGAGTTTGTAAGAACAACAAACTTCACTATTTGTAGACCAAGGTAGTATGAACACCAAGGAATTTCCATAACCGAAGATATTCAATAAAACACCTAAATTCAGTTTTATGAATTCCAACCAATATCCAACTGTACAACCAAAATTTCAATGGAAAACTCAATATTAGCTAGCAATTGACTAATATATATTTCCATAGATATGTTTTAATTTCGAAAATATCAAAAAGATTATATGCTAATTTCGGTTTGGGATATCACCTTGAGTATCAAGGAATATCTTTGAAAAATTAAGAAATAACATTTCAGCATGCATCACATGTTCAAATTACTCACTATGTCGACATCTTGAACGTTCCTAGTTTGCAAACCGAATTTTCAACCCACAAAGTCTCTAAAGTGTACGTGATTTCAGAAATTGGTTTTTCCTAGCGGGACTGTTTATACCATGATACTTAAATCAAGTTAGGATCGATTCTACCTTAACTACCAATATATCTAGGGATCGGTTATACCTTGACTCCCAATATAAGCTAGGATCAATTCTACGTTTATTCCGTATATAGGTTACGATCGGTCATACATAAGATCTTCAATGAAAACCGAGACCATAATACTTTTGATTTCCTTTCGACTATGAAACAAGTTCATACGTCTACTTCCTTAAACTTATGTAATTAAACATAGTTTCTCTAGGTATGAAATCAAACCTATGTAGTAACGAGTTACAAACGTCATGTTGATGTCATAATTATAAAGTTCAAAAAGATAAGCATTATACTTCGTTAATCAATATACCAATATAAAGTGCTTATTGAAAAGATGAGGGTGCCCAAATATACCACAATCTTAAAATTTTTCACCTATAAGTCCTCTAACCGAAAGTGATTGTCTAAGGACTGAGTCGAGACAATACAACGAATCGGTATTCACACTTTGTATGATTTTCTATGGATACGAGATCGGAACAATACAACAATCAAAGTTTGATTACTTGATAATATGTTCGGACTTAACCAAACTCTATAGGATCACTATCAAGTAATACGGAGTTAACGTTTGTGCAATTTACTTTAAATTATGATAACAACAATTATAATTGCGGAAAATGAAAGTAAATGACACAACAAGATTTAGTTAACGAGGAAACCGCAAATGCATAAAAAACCCGGGACCTAGTTCAGAATTGAACACTCTCAGAATTAAGCCTCTATACAAAATCACACCAATTTCGTATAGTTGAGACCAAGCAACTAAACCTATAGTTCACCTAGTTTCTTTAGTATCCCTGGGTTTCCGACATTCAATAAGTGCACACACTGGAACAATTCCTTTAGTTCGTATTCCAAACAGTAAAAGAACAACAAAGCCGTTTGGTAATAACTGTATTCAATCACAGTGATATGAGTTAGACAAAGGCTCTTTTGTTTAATCCAATAAACTCTTTTGTCGAATTTAGATCTATCTCAAAAACAACTACTAAAGTAGTCGAGTTTAGATTTTGCAATCAATAATAGGATCAATCAAGATACTAAATACTGATGCTGATCTACGCCACTAATCAATCAAATCTATCAAAGATAAACCGATTATAGTTGGATCTCAGCCGATCAAGTTTTGTGCACACCAAAGATTATGAACCCAAATAAGAAACCTTCTTCGTATTCAAATCTTCAATAAACAAATGCATACCACAACTTGAATCTCGTGTGATCAATCACACACAGAATGAAGTATGTTAACAATGGATTATCATAAGACGTCTTTAGATCTACAAACAGTTCTAAATATTCCGTTGAGACTTCGATCTGGTTTGAGTGAATCTTATATCAGAAGAGAAGATTCTCAAGAATAAACTAACTAGGTGCAATCAAAGTTCAAGAACCGTTAGTCAATCAAATCAAATCTAAAACTCATAATACTGCAATTATCTAGTTTCCCACCAACGGTACTCGTAGAGCTTCTTGATCCCACATAAGTCTTTAAAATGAAAAATCGTAAGAGATTTCGCCTAATTAGGGTACTTCCCTCTCCGAATAGACGGCTCCACCAGTAACAACACAACAAGGTAGTTTTGCTGGCTCTTAGGATAGTTTGCTGAAAATGCAAACTTGGGTATTTTTAGACCAAGGAAGTTTGGATACCAAGGAATTTCCAAAACCGGATATTCTCAAGATATGCAATATATTTCCAAATCGGTATTCATAATTCTTAGAAATGCTCTGTACATATATGACCAAAATCCTACTAGAAAATCTCCAATTAGTAAACGCACATTACCAATTTTTATTTTCCAGAGATATGCATTTTAATTGCTGGTAATTAAAATCATATAAAATCAACAACCTTAATTAAAAGATTCTCAACTTATTTCGGTTCAGAATCTCCTTGAGTTATTAAGGAATATCTTTGACAATAAAAGATACTTCCTCCGTTTCAAAAAGATAGTCCGCTTTGACTTTGTCAAAATATTAAGGAGACAACAGTATTTTACTTAATTATCCATAGTTACTTACCTATTTTATTTTGATAAAAATGCTAGCAATAGAAACTACCTAAAATTGTTAGGAAGATTATAAATACGAAATATAAAAGGAAAATTAAAGATATCAAATTTATGGAGTATAAACTTTTATATGAAATTTAATTGTTGTTAAAAGGAATGAAGGATATATTTTTTCCTTAGTTATATATTTCTTAAACATATTATATTCGGTCGCCTTAAAAATAAATTTATGATATAAAAAATCTAAGGGTATATTAGAGAATTAATTTAAAAAAATGACTATAAACAGAAGCTGGACACAATTCTGAAACAGACGAAAATGGAATAGAGGATAGTCTTTTTGAAACAGAGGGAGTAAGAGTTAATGAACATATTCAAAGTATGTTCACATCTTATTTCTTTGTAAATCTTTTTTCCTGTTTACAATCTTGGAACCGATTATACCACACTTCCTAACAAGTTTAGAATTGGTTCATCTGATTTCCAAGAATTATGTGATTGATCAAATCAAAACACTAATCATGGGTTTACGGTTCTACCAAACACAAGGATCGGTTCTACCTTAATATGGTTACTAGGACCGGTTACATTAGTTACCAAATTGGTTACATCAATTACCAGGACAGGTTACCATATTCTCATGGTATTACTTGTGATCGGTCACACCAGTTGTCAGGATCGGTTACACCAATTACTAGGACCGGTTACACCAATTACTAGGACCGGTTACACACTCTTTTGTGACCGGTCACACCAATTACTAGTATGGGTTACACCAATTACAAATATCATACCATCTTAGGTGATTACTTAGGATCGGTTACACTAATCAAAGTCATACATAAGTCAGGCATTGTGACTAGTTTTACCAAGATACATAACAAGTTATGATCAGTTCTACTAACTCACACATATTGGTAATTCAAATATATGCAATAAATAACAATACCAATATGCCTAGCGATTTCCCTTTCGATTCATAAAACAAGTTCATGAATGTACTTCATTTAAACGAATGTAAACATTGTTTCTTAGGACGAAATATTCACCCATACCCATACACATATCACAATAGCATCATACGATTATGTCGATGTCTTATATACGAAGTTCAAATATAAGCATTATACTTCGTATTCTAATTCCTTATGTCGATGTCTTATATACGAAGTTCAAAGATAGGCACTAAATATCGGGATTTAACTAGACAGAGAAAACGTCGTTGACTAAAGTCAAAATGTCGTTGTGCTGGGACTTTTGTTGACTTAGACACGACACTTACACTCTTTGGATGACTGAAGTAAAGATGTCGTTGTGTTAAGACTTTCATTGACTTATACAACGACATTGCATACAGTATTGTTTCTATTATAAGTATATTTTATTGTATGGTTAGGATTTACTCTTCTTTTTGATGGATGGCTGGATGAGAAGACTCTCAGTATTCTCATAAATATTTGACTAGAAATAAAGAAACCTCATCTCTTCCCATTTTTCCCTTTTACTTTCTTTTTCTCTCCTGTTTTCTTTCTTCTTTCGTTTTTTCTCCTCTTTTGCCTCGCGTTTTTAGGGGCCACCTGAAAGGATTTAGGGGCCATCAATTTATACCCAGCCAATGACTCTAGTTAAGGGGTACCCTATATGATATTGAAGTTAGATAAATGCCCTTCTGGTAAAACTGTATAAAAACCAAATCAAAAAAAATTCTACTCATTTCAACTCTTCTTCTTCCAGTTTCATATTATCTTCCGATTGTTGAAGAAAAAAAACTTTCCCTCGTTCTTGTGTTCAACCGAAACATCGCCGTGAATCGTAAAATCAAAACATCGTCGATTCGTTTATAAAACAATGGATAAGGGAAATGAAACCCACAGAGCTAGAACCAAAAACGTTGCTCGAGGTATCAATCCAAAGATTGGGATTTTAGCAAGAAATAAAGAAATTGTTGCTGCAAATGAAGAAGAACGCGAAGAACGCGAAGAAGAAGTACCCGTCGATGTAGTCGGTGGTTGCGATTCCGATAGTCAAACACTTCTTCAACTTCAAATGTCCCCAATTAGGTAAGAATCTATCATTTTGGGGGTTTATTTCGCTTTAATTCGACGAATCAAGAAAAAACTTTTCTAGGGTTTTCGGTTATTTATCCAGATTCGGGCGATATTCATGCTTATTTACTTCCGAATGTAGTCGTATTCTTCATTTCTCAAGAACATCGACAGTATTCGGGAGAAATATTTGATGGTTATCGGCCGAATATTGTTGGCCATATCTTCCTGGATACAAACTGGTAATAATCGATAGTTTAATGAATTTGTTGGCTCGCGAATATATTTAAGTAGACACACAGTATTCGGAAGTACACTCACTACCGAATATATATATATATATATATATTGAAAAAATCTCAAAATTTCTGATATAGAAAAAATCCCATTTTGGGGCCAGTATTTATTCGGAAGACAATATAATGTTTTATACCTCCGATTGTGTAGGATAAAATTTTAGAGTTTCTGAACTCCAGTTGATGAATATTCGGTTGTAAACATGTTTAAATATATTTCGATTGTTTTTCATTCGGGAAAAATATGTGTCTTCTTACTTCCGAATTTGTTCATTCGGGTTATAGTTGTGTACTTTGTCTTCCGATTATGTAGGATGAAAAATTTAGAGCTTCTGAACTCCAATTGATGCATATTCGGTTGTAAATATGTTTAGTTAGATTTCGATTGTTTTGTATTCGGGAACAGTATGTGTCTTCTTACTTCCGAATGTGTACATTCGGGTTATATTTCCATACTTTGTCTTCCGATTATTGCAAGTTCAAAATTTGAAAAGTATCAGTTTTTCCCAAATTCTGATTTTTGGGCCATCGTACATTCGGGACTTTACAAAAAACAAATTAGCTTCCGAATATTAAAAGTTCAAAACAAACCATGCCATGGCTCTAGGTGGTTCCAAGGGCCAATATAGAAGGTTAGACAACCCATATTCGGAAGTTTGGGTAACTGAGTTGACTTCCGATTATTGCAAGTTCAAAATTTGAAAAGTATCAGTTTTTCCCAAATTATGATTTTTGGGCCATCGTACATTCGGGACTTTACAAAAGAAAATTAGCCTCCGAATATTACAAGTTCAAAACAAACCATGCCATGGCTCTAGGTGGCCAATATAGAAAGTTAGACAACCCATATTCGGAAGTTTGGGTAACTGAGTTGACTTCCGATTATTGCAAGTTCAAAATTTGAAAAGTATCAGTTTTTCCCAAATTCTGATTTTTGGGCCATCGTACATTCGGGACTTTACAAAAAAAAAATAGCCTCCGAATAATATAGTCGTGTTTAGAAATACCAACCTAATCGGTAGATAAAAATTTAAGTTCGTTACCGAATGTCCTTTTCGGAGGAAATACGTGTATCGTTAGCAACCGATTGTAGTGCATCATTGATACGAAACCTCAACGGCCATATTTTCAGAAACCTCAACGGCCATATTTTCAAAAATTAGAGCCGTTGGAACTCTAATCTATATAAGGTGCGTAACCCCTCTCAGTTATTATTGAGTAAAAAATCAGAATGAAAAACCTTTTCAATGGCAAGTCCATCATCAATCGACAACATACTTAGAAGATGCAAGCGAACAACTACATCAATTGCAGCAATGGAAGAACAAATACAAAAAAGGAACAAACAACCCAAAAAAATTAAACCATCGTTAGTGGCAACGAAGGAGGAGGAAGAGAAAATCAAGGCTAAGAAGCGAGGTCAAGAACAATTCCATCAAAGAGAAAGATTAAAACAAGTTGAGGAAGATACAGAATGGATAAAAAATTATTACATTGTGAAAGATCTACCCAAAGAACAGCAGGACAATCGTATATTTTGGATTAACGTTTCATTGGGTCCTTTTGTTGGTAAGTACAAGAAGCCACGCCACAATTATGAACCATCCCATGTTTCTTCAAGGGTGCACCATGTTATAAAATTGTGCACCGAGTACAACCGTATTCTTGCTAGGCACAGAGACGACAGGTTTGCGGCACAAGATGCTTATTCCAAGTGGAGAGGAGAGTCGTTTCTACATTTCGAAGCCGCGTTGATTGTTGCATCTCGGACTGGGAAAAAAGAATAACATGTGATGTTTGAGTGCTGTAAATTCAAATTTTTAATATTAATCGGCGGTTTGATAAAATATGGAATTCCCGAATATGATTAATCGGATTGAAGTGTTATAATACTGTTGTTCCGATTACATAGTTTCAAAAAAAATTATAGCCGTGCCTCGAAATACCCACCAAATCGGTAGATAGATATTTAAGAGTTCTACCGATTATAATATTCAGAATCAAAACGTGTATCATTACCAACCGATTATAATATTCGGAATCAAAACGTGTATCAAAGAGCCCGATTCCTACATTCGGGAGACAACATTGTATTTTTGCGACCGATTAAATCATATATCTTCACAAAAAAGTTTCCAAAAAACTTGTACAAATTACATGTTCGAAAAAAAAACGATCAAACATCGTCATCATCCGAGGGGATCAATTCGAGTAACTCAGCGGGAAAGTTGTTGTCCATAACGCGATCCCAATCAACCATGTTGGACTCATATTGTTTCACCCAATCCTTGCAATGGTTCATCGGGAAGTAATCGTGCCACTTACTCAACGGAGGTAACGGACAATCTTTCTTTACTCTTAAACCGATAAAATGCATTTCATTCACAAATGCCATTACGATTCTTCTATCTTTAACCGACTCGTCGCAAGCCGTTCTTGTGGGTGCAAACGTCATGCTAAGTCCATACATAGGAGGAACAAAGAAATGTACCACGCAATTCAAAACGTCCGCTAGGAGATATCCAAATTTAGGCATTGTCATCCAATACTTGGATCCGATTGTCTTCAATCCCTTTCGGCACTTCACACGCGCAACTAAGTCTTTGAACTCTTGTTCTTTGTCGTATCTATCTCCTCGCCTCATCATCTATATAAAAACCCTTGTCCTTCACTAGTTGTACCGCCATCTTATTTCTTAAATATTGGCATTGGGTGACATCTTCGATATCCGCCTCTCTAAAGTAACCCATTTGTTCCGTAGCAACGTGAAACCCACAATTTCCATCCCCATCAACCTCGTCGGTCGACAAAACAAATGGAATGATAAGTGGAGGGAGTTGTTCCAAATACTCTTTGTATATTGTATATGTGGATCGATTTGGTCTTCCATTAAGATCTCTAGGGCAACGAAGAGTACCTTTGTCCTCTTTTATAGTAAGAATTTCCATTGGTTGGGTTTGTTGCGAGGCGTTCATTTGCTCAACAACTTCTTCGACAACATTGGGTTGACTTACTTGAGAAGGCTCTGTAGAGATCTTTGGCCTTACTTGTCGGGTGGTTGGTCCACTTTGATCATTTCTTGGACGACCTCTTTTCTTAGGTTCCGGCTCATCTTCAAATTCGCTTCCGAACGCTCGTGCCTAGACAATATTCTTTTATTAGACAAATACTCCTTCAACTCTTTTCTTTGGATGGTCCTCGACACTTCGGTGTTCGGCCTACCGGTGTTCTTTTGCTTAATAGGTTCATCAACCTCCCTTAAACAAGGGTGAAGGGCTTCCTCCAAATTATGCATCAATATTTGCTTTTTGGTGCCGTTTGATGTAGCGTAACGCTCGGCTATTCGTGCACACAATTCCGACTCCAAGAAAGACGGACCATCAACTACCGGGGTGTTCGGAGTGAAATTTAATTGCTTCCAAAATGGATGAATATCATTGATGTCAATCACTTCAACATACCTACCCAACTTATGACGACACGGGAGTCCAATACCTATCATATCCTTGCAAACACAAACCGTATTCTCGTCATCATAAGTTTTATATAACTTCAATTGTTTCATCATGCGATTTATTGCCCATCTTGAAACTTTATGAACAACTCCCCTTAGAAGCAATTTTTCCTTAATATGTTCCATCGGGAATTGGTGTACACTAAATTGCATACATTTCCTAATCTTTACGAGATCACGATTGGTGAATTCATGGATTTGCTTCTTGGATCGACACAACTCCATTTTGACTACCAATTAGTATTTTCTTTAGTCGACCATGAGACCCCTCCGCAATGCTTGTCGTCGTTCTTGAAGTTACGATATTCATATGTCCATGCAAACACAAACCTCTCCTTAATCGTTAACCATTGTTTTTTACAATACTCAACCGGTTTTGGGTAGTCCGTGCCGTATTCATCCTCAAATTTCTTCAAGTTACATTCGTAAATTTCCTCGGTCATCGACCAAACGATTTTGTCCCATGCTTTCATGAACATTTTCCAAATAATTCCATCCTCCTTCCACTTTTCTTCAAATAACCTATCCTCTTCCTTACGTTCTTCCACGGTTAATTTACTAATGCGCTCATCCTCTTCCTTTGACCTCTTGGTACCCTTCCTTGGTCTTTTAGCTTGGAAATGATGATGGCAATTGGTTTTGAGATTGCATTGAATGTGCCACGTACATTGCAAGTTTTGGGCTTCCGGAAACACTACCGCTATTGCATGCATTAAGGCTTGATCGTTATCCGTTACAATAACCCTTGGAAAATTATCACCGTTATAAATGGACCTCAACGTCTCCAACATCCAAATGAAACTCACATTGTTCTCATGATCCATTAAACCCCATGCAATCGTAAACGTGTTTTTGTCCGAAGTATGGCAAGCAATGTTCAACAACGGCATGTTATACTTGTTTGTCTTATAAGTAGCATCTATCAACAAAATTTGATGAAAGCATTGAGCCAATTGGATCATTTCGGGATGTGCCAAGAAAATACGAACCACTATACCATCCTTTTCTTCCCTTCTCAAGGTGTAGCCGTGTAACTCCGCTAACCACTCCGATTGTTGCATGACCGTTCTACCATCCCATTCAGTCCTTTTGATCGTAGCTAGGGCCGACTTAATTGTAGACAAAGAAGACAAGTTGTCGGGGTCGTCCGCCTTTATTTTACTTAAGATCGCACTCGCTTTTTGGATCCGCATAGACCTCACCGTCTGCATTTGATGTGGTTTTAACTTGGCAACCATTACATGTCCAATTAAATCCAACGGATCATCATGGTTGTGACAACCGTTATCAACTTTATACATTTTATACTCTTTACCTTTAATACCATCGGGCTTATAGAAGACAATCTTAAATGGGCATCCTATCTTCTTGGTATTGCTTCGGTATTTCCTATTCGTCTTCCGTACGTACTTACTATTCTTTCCCTCGTGACTCTTTCGCGTCCCACCTCGCTCACAAATCATTTCAAATCGAGTGTCACTAACATGATTATTTTGAACTACCACGCACATGTTATCTTTTGCCTTGTTCATAAGCCATTCCTTTGCCTCCTTCTTACTTCCAAATGTCTAAACGTGCATAAAACAAAACAAATCTAATAAGCATAACCATTTAACATATAAATTTTGAAAAAAAAAAAGTAGTAATGAGTATACCAAATCGTTTGCATAGTATAGGGAAGTGTCGGGCCTCAAATAGAAATCATCAACAAACTCTTCAACGGCCTGCATATGAAAGCAACAAATTATTATACAATAATCGGAGGTTATTAAATAAGTCAAACTGCCGAATATACTATATTCGGAATCCTATCGGTTACCCAAAACACCCGATTTATGCAAATGAATGTACACAGTTTACTGAGTGCAAAAAATGATATAATCGGAATCTAAAATATATAGTAAAACAGCCGAATATAAATAACCGGGAGATAACTTTAATCGATAAACATCCGATTTTCAAGTTTTCGGAAATTTTATTTTGAGGCCACTGTTATATTCGGCAGTCAAATAATGTTAAACTATTACCGATTGTAAAGGATAAGAATACTGAGTTTTGAAATTTTTTGAGGAATTCGTTTTTGGGGCCATTCGGGGTAAATAACTCTACATAACTACCGAATGTAGATTTTTTTGGAAAACCAGTTTGGGGTTTTTTCTCATATTCGGCAGTAAACTACTATCTTGGAACTACCGAATATACATATTTGGTACTCTGTGTGTTATATTCGTAAGTTTATTCGAGAAATTATCTACCGAATCTGGGTAGTTCATGGCATTCAATGCATGCAATAATCGGTTTTTCTTGTTTACAAAAGCACACAAACGCATGCAAATCGAGTATTTGAGTTTCTTAACACAATACCTGTGTTTTACATGCATCGTTAGCTTCAATATCAGGCGATTCTCCATTTTCTTCCATGAAAGGGTCGTCTAGGTTTTCCTCTCCACAAAAGTTTGGATCATTCAACATATACCCCAAATCGTCTTCGCCATGATTCTCACCTTCTTCTTCATATCCATCCATTTTTGTAGTGATAAAATGGGTTTTCCCTTTTTTCCTTCACCTTCTTCTCTATAACTCTAACAACTCAAAAATGAAAAAGAAATGGAAAAAATGAAACAGAAATCATTTTAATACTGCATCGACTACAATCGGAAATCTGGGTAATATTTTGGCTTCCGATTGAAATCGGAGGATAAAAATGTTATCATATCCTCCGAATATATAAGGGTAGTTTTGCCATTACGAATTACGCGAGATAAGGGCTGGCTACATTTTCCCTTTGGGTGACCTTTTTTGTTTTATTGTTGGCCCCTAAATTCTTTTGAGTGGCCCCTAAAAACGCGAGGCTCTTTTGCTAATCTTATAGGGTGTTAGTCCTCAAGAGAGTTGGGGGAGTTGGGTGTAGTTTGGTTTTTTCCTGTTAGTCGTGGGGGAGTTCAAAGGAGTCTCTCAAAATCTCTGTTAGTCGTGGGAGAATTTAGAAGAGTCTCCCAAACTCCCTAGAAAACCCTGTTAGCCGTGGGGGAGTTTGAAAGAAACTCTCAAACTCCCTGTTAGTCGTTAAAATTAGAATGTTAGGGAGTTGGTGTTTTTGGGGGAGTTCTGGGGAGTTCTAGAGAGTTTATAGTGTATTTTTTCCTCACTCCAAATCTCTCAAAAAAGTAGAGATTTCTGGAAAGTCTCTCAAACTCCCCACACTCAAAACACCAAACTCTCTCAAACTCCCCGCACTCTCTTACACTCCCTCAAAATCCCCAAGATTCAAAATACATTAAACTCCCCCAAACTCACTCGTGGACTAACCCCCTATTAGTTCTGTTGAAATCCAATGAAATCTACCAAAAACTCAGAAGCTATTTCTTTGAAGTCTTATCTATAGATCAAAACCCATCTTTCAGATTTCATACTCAATCTTCACTAACCCAGAATTCATTTGAAGCCCTAGTCCCTAGATATGTGATTTTCCCCTTCATAAACTCTAGCAAAATTAACTATTTTCTCTATTCTCTACAGTTGAAATTTATCCAATCCAATGAGATGAGTTTATCAAGTACAGGTGCAATGTATAAAATCCCTAATTCTTTTTCCTTACCCTAATTCGTTTTTTCTCTATGGATTTTGTGAGTTCAGCTTTTTTTATCAAGTAATTTTTTTTCGAGAATATGCAATTTTTATGTTTCTTCATTGGATATCATGGAGTTTTGATGCATGGGTTTGTTTTTAATTTCAATTTAGTTGATTGAGTTTTGTTACTCTGTAATCACATCTGGTTGTATTGGTTTCTAGGTTCTACTTCTCCAATGATTAAATTGATTTTGATTTTGGTTTTTACATTTTACAGCCTCCTTATATGTCAGTTATGATGAAGAAGAACCTCGATGAAAAGATGAGACAAAAAAGACCCATCACTAATCGGTTCCGTATGAAACTGATAACCCGGTTAGGTTTGTGTTTTTCTTTATCTTTCAATCTCATTTTTCAGTAAGATCTGTTCACGGTTATATATATTTTTTCCTTAGAGAGACTGATAACACCATATCATGTCAAGATTGGATCCTATATTAACTTTTGCTCTGTCTTTGTTTTTCTGCAGCTTCTGTATGTCTATGCATCAGCATCTCTAGAGATGGTAAGTAATCTTTCTGTTATCTTATTGGGTTTCATGTAGTTTTTGTCTTTTGACTTGTTCAATGAGATATGTTGGAGAGTTATGTATAATGGTGTCCGTGGTTTTCCTATACAGGAAACGAAAATGGAAAGAAAATTTTTCTTGAGGATGTGAAATGATTGTCCATTCATAGTGAAGATGGGGTATACCACCAAAGTAAGCAGGGGAATATTATTTCATGGGTTAATTTATTGAATGAAGTTGTTAGTTGATTTTCATTTAGTATTTTGGTTTAGTAATTCATGTTTTTAAGTTGGTTTGTGCATTTGAACTATGATCCTATCTTTATCCTATTAAAGGAGATTATAAATCCTCTATCTTTATGTCTAGCAACGGGTCCTTTGATGCTAATCTGTTGCAATTACTTCATATTTGTAGTTAACATTGTAGCTTTGAAGTCCAGACAATTTATAGCTTTCATCGCATGCTTGGTATTTTTTGGTTTTAAACTCTGTTTATATCTGAAACCTGGAGGCTCATATGTTAATTTAGTAACTTGTTTACCAGTTACTATTGTGTGATGTGCATTACATGAATATGACCTAATCTTGGAATTTTTTTCTATGCAATCTGTTTTTAAGAACTTCTTTTTTTTTTTTTTTAATTTGTGGCATATGCTTAGACCTCCCCCCTGGCAGATTTGAAGCCCCTGAGCCTTCCCCTCTTGTCTACACGGCTCACATTCATTGCAACATCTCTTTCTGTTCTTTTGTATCCTTCAACTCTCAACTGTTGTCCTGTTGTAGTTGGGTGCAAATGCAGCTTTAAACTGCAGTTAGTAAGGGATCAAAGTTGAAGAATCCAGTAGAGTACATTTGATTATTGGATACCCATAATCTTGAAGATGCAATTGTGCAAAATTGATTTTTCGCATTTTACTTTATCTTTAGATATATTGTTGACAATGTCACACAACTCTCTAGTTGCCAAACTTTTCCATGGCTTACAGAGTTTAAGCCCAAAGTGAGCAAAAGCACCACTAAGGCGTAGAAAACAAACGCAGCTAAACTTTTTATGCTTATTGGACTTTCTTTGTTTCTTCTTGTACGTATAGATGAGAATCATGAGGTACATGGCGACATAGACGAATAAAATTTTGGTATTGCTAATTTAATACTTCAGTTTTGTAGTGGATAGTCTGTCATATCGCAGTTTCAATTTTCTTGACTTTCGTCAGTACTCGTGAAATTTTGACTTCAGTGAGGGCTTAAGTTATTTTTTTGCAGTAAAATCTTGTGGGTTGTTTTATATTCCTTTTTATGTTTTCCAAATGAGCGCAGGGATGTTGGTCTTATGTCTTCACAAATCCTCTAAAATAATGGGACAACAGCCAACATATAGAAGAGCAATTCTGACTCTTCCAGACAATAAACACAAGGAGAAGATTTTGGTGGCTTATATATTTACCTTGTTTAACCTGTGTATGATGTGTTGTACATTAAAATGATCTAGTTGGCTAAGATTCTGTAGCTTTTCTTTACCTTGTTAACCTGTGTATAATGTGTTGTACAATAAAATGATCTAATGATGTCCATGCTTTTGCATACAAAGGAAACGAAGATGTATGTATTATTGGTGATGCACGTACACCAATGGGTGGATTTTTTGGTAGCGTATTATCATTGTCAGACACTAAACTCGGATCTATAACTATTAGGTACTCTTCTATTATCTGTAATTAAATTTTGATTTTCAGAGAACTATAACTATAAGATAGTTATAGTCTTGTGATCAATTTGCAGGTGCTCCAGTCAGCAATAACCTTGAAGTATGTTTTAGGCGCTGCAATCTGTGCTTCCGATGCTAAGGATCTGGTGCTATTCCTTGAAGTTTCACAGGGCAACCTGGAGCTGTGCAATTCAATTCGAAAGTTGCGAATAATAGGGCAACCTGAATTTGGAAAAGTACCATGGCTACTGCCTGTACCTGCAACATCTACGACAACAACTACGGCAAGCATGTTCGTTGATGCAGCAATTACTGATTGGCTACATAGTTACTTTGCACGTAAGGTGATATATCTTCCAAGATGCTGAACTTCTCTAGATCCTACTATCCTCATGAGTTTTAGCGCTAATTATTTTTCCATTTGTGTCAGATGCGGGTAGGCAATACATTTGGTTCTTTACAGTCTTACTGTGGGAAAAATTTCCTTGAGACATGTTGTGATGACAGAAGATGTCCTGAATAAGTTGGATCAAGATTAATGTGGTGTTATGATTGGCTCTGTGATGGGTGGCATGAAGGTGAGCTTAAATATTCCTTGTATGTTTAATTGTTGTCACTTGAGTTTGAAGCTATAAGTTTGTCGTATGAGAAAATGAATCCATTTTGTATACCTTTTACCACACCAATATGGGTTCTGCCATAGAGAGAATCTCTGTCCGTAGTTTCTGTTTGAAATTGACTAACTTGCATCTCATGTTGTCTCGTTTTTTATCCAATGGTGTGAACTATAGTTCACGTGTAACTACAAATTGAAATCTTTGATTATGATTGAAGCTTCGACTGTTACTAGCTTACGGTTGTTTCGAATTCCATCAAACTGTCCAAAGTTTGTTTCGGTTAATTGATGTTGAAATCTTATTTTTGGTGCAGGTACACAATTCGGAAGTGCGTGGTCTAAGTCCCTCATCAGGCAGTTTATCATTTTGCTGGTTAGAAATTGTCTTTTAGAAACCTTGTTCTTGTTAGAACGTGTAGTACTTCTCTTTAAGTAACCTTGAGCTTATTAATCAGGACTTGTATTGGTGTCAATTCTGGAATTGAATTTTTTTTTTTGTATGATTTTGAACAAGATTTATGGATACAATTCAATGTGGGATGGTCATTTTGTATGGATGGATTATATTTTATTATTTGTGTTTCATTTTAGTTTTGAATGCTCATTTGAATTAAGTGTAATCAAGTTTGAATCAGAATTATTTCAACCCAGGATCAGATTCTTTTTTTTTATATTAATATAAATTAAATCTACGACGCAGTCTAGGTGTTGGATCTAACGACATCCTGTAAGTATTGTAAAATAAAGTCAACTCGAAAGTGTCGTTCCACAAAAAGACACTTAATCTATGGCACTTTCAACATCATTTGGAAAGTGCTTATATATCGTTAATACAACACTTTTCAACTATCTTATATGTCTCATTATCCTAATCTTTCTAGCCTAACTTATACGAAGTTGTCTTTAGTACATAATCAAGCGATTCTTAAATTGAGTTTTGATTCACTAAAATATGACAACCAAACTTGACATACAAACGCTTGGTGGGTTAAACCGAGCTATGTTCTAACAATCTCTCCCTTTGTCAATTTTAGTGGAAAAACTCTTACAATCATATGGATAAACAAATTACAAAATTTCATTATAGATACGCTTGATTCCAAGTTTGAACGGCACAATACCCTGCATATATTCAGTCCAAAAGTGCTGTTGAAGACATTTAAATAACAAAGTTAATACTCCCCCTAAAGGTAAGATATGTAGATTTTCAATCCGCACATCTTTGTTATTTCTCTTTTTGTAGTCCAAATAACTACAATCATCATATGATATGTTTCTCCCCATTAGTCAATGCTTTACTCTTTCGTTAGATATAACGTTTAATCACAATTGTCTTTTCCAAAGTGATTACAAATCACTTTGTTTACTCCATATATTTCTCCCCCTTTTTGTCACAAAATGACAAAGGCATGAGCAAATATTAAAATCGAAAGGATCTTACAATCTAAAAGAATTGTACAACCTATAAGAGTTAAGGACGAAGGTTTCACATACCACATTAGACAAGCAATATCAAAATCGTAACTACAAGTAATTTGGTTTTAATATGTTATCAAGGATGAAAATGCGGGGGTCTAACAACCACACCCAACAATTCGTTTGGAAATCTGAGAGGACTTACTCCAATACACTTTCTAGAGAATCAATTAGACAGTCAGACTCAATCTAGAATAAAGTATATCAAAGAGTTTTAATATCTTTGTTTCATAATGTAATCAACAAATCAAACAGATAGAAATCCGCGAGCCTAATTATCATGCGAAACAATTTGAACGGTACCAAAGACCAATATTCAAGTGTCAATCAATGTAAATCAACAACCAAAGGTTTGATATTCTAATTAATTTATCTTAAAGCGCAACTTGCGATATTTCAATTATATAACAAAATATAATGCGGATAGGAAATAACACAGACACCAGAATTTATAACGAGGAAACCGAAAATTCTAGAAAACCCCGGGACCTAGTCCAAATTGAACACCACACTGTATTAAGCCACTACAGACACTAGCCTACTACCAATTAATTTCAGACTGGACTGTAGTTGAACCCTAATCAATCTCACACTGATTCAAGGTACATTTGTGGTCCTTACATCTCTGATCCCAGCAGGATACTACGCACTTAATTCCCTTAGCTGATCTCACCCACAACTAAGAGTTGCTACGACCCAAAGTCGAAGACTTGATAGACAAATTTTTCTCACACAGAAAAGTCTATAGGATTGAATTAATCTGTCTCCCAAAGAAATACCCAAGAGTTTTTGTTCCGTCTTTTGATAAATTAAGGTGAACATGAACCAATTGATAAACCAGACTTATATTCCCGAAGAACAACCTAGTATTATCAATCACCTCACAATAAACTTAATCGACTAGCGAAACAAGTTATTTCGGAATCAAAACCGACGAGACGAAGTTTGTTTGTGATTATTTTTCTATATTGCCTATTCGAGATATAAAATCTCGAGCCAATTATTTCAATTACACTCAACACGATAGAAACAACAAGATCAGATCACGCAACTACAAAGATAATAGTTGGGTGTGGCTTCACAATCCAAATTAAGTCTTCAAGTCGTTAACCTACAGGGTATCGAGAAGAAACCTAAGTTTAAAGGAGAATCGACTCTAGTTATGCAACTAGTAAAACACAAGAGTGTGGGGATTAGGTTTCCCAGTTTCTAGAGTTCTCTTTTATATAATTTTCAAATCAGGGTTTGCAATCTAAGTTACCTTGGTAACAAAGCATTCAATAATCACTGTTAGATGAAAAACCTGATTCAACCAAGCTAATATCCTTCAACCATTAGATCGAACTTAGCTTGTTACACAAAAATGAAATGTACCCTAATTTAGGTTTATGTAACCGTACCTAAACGTGTTCACCATGTTGTTTCATAAATAGTTAACCGAAGTTAGCCATATGATTACTTTCATATCAACCTTATTCATCTTAACCATAACTAGTTCAAATGACTCAAATGAAACTAGTTAAATAGTTGTTCAATTGTTTAGAAAACACAATTGAAATCAAATCGGTTTAATTCACTTGAATGAATCATGGACATTATATCCACGGTTTGCAAAGATTGCATTCCTTATGATTTAAATGTTTAAGTCCATGAACTGACCAATTTGACAAAGTAACCAGCTTAAGTATGCGTACGGGTATGCGTACTTAAGCAACTGGATTTGAGTTTGTTAACTTTCCAAACTCAGCAGAAATTTTCGGTTCGAAAACTTCCGCAAGTATGCGTACGGGTACACATACTTAAGGTGACTAGTTAAGAGTTTTGACAAAACAAAACTCAGCATAGATTCTCGGTTTGAGAACTTCCGCCAGTATGCGTACGGGTACGCATACTTAACTTGTCTCCTTCACCAATTTCGTATACACACATATGCATACTCTTGGCTCTTGGTTTATGGATTTATACACTAATGTGCGAACACACTATATATGCTTATATCCAAAGTGGTTACATTATCAACTATTTATTTCAATCATTAAAACATTCTTCTATAATGACAATAGCCGTTTTCACACAGTATTAGCATCAAAGCAATTTTCAAGATATTGAAATAATCATAATCGAAACATTCCAAGCCTACATCAAATGATTTTATCACACAAACCATGTAAGATGTTACTCGACAATTTTCTCATGATATAAGATGAACTTGGTCGAAGCGAAAGCTTACCAAGACATCAAATGAACTTGCAATTTTATTATGATACAAAATATTTGTTTTTTATTATGTTTTTCATCTTTGATGTATTTGATCTTGATGTATGCAATTTTATGATATTAATGAAATTGAGAGGTTAACCTCTTTTCCTTCAAAAAAAAACACATATTTCGAGAAGTATGTAAGCGAGATATACTCAGCTCGAAATCTCAAATGTGTGTAGGGAAAACTATATCGTAACACGACTTATGTCTCAATATAGGAGATAGTATAAATAGACTTTCCAAGTGATAGATGAATTCAAGTCTCCACATACCTTTTGTCGAAGAATTTCCACAAGCTCCCCTTAGTAGTTCTTCATCTTCAAGAGATGAACGTTGAGAGATCTAAGCTCAACTACACTATCTATGTCCTAGTCTGAGACATCTATAAATAGGCTAGAAATCAAGACTTATAGATTTGATCACTAACATTGACAAACATGCTTAAGATAACAACGCATGCGAGTTCGAACGAGCAATTCTCTTACAAAGGAAACAACTTCCTGAAGCAATTTTCCCTAATAGTTGAACAAATTGACTAAGAAACTTTGTTCCCTTGCTAAACCGATTGCATAAATACAATCGCTTATTTCGATAAAAATAAATATCAGAATTAACATTATTTTCCTCATCAGGCACTAATTATTCAGATAATAACTTAGACCTTTTACTTGACAAATAATAGGTTAGTTAACTAATATTTCTTGTTAAGGCATTCGATTTGACTTGAATAACCGAATCATTTGCTTTTGATAAGTCCAACTAAAATCAGAATTAACTTAGTTTCTCTTATCCGGGATCGAATTGGACTAAACAAATGATCCCGTATTGAATCCATAAACAATACATACAAACCAAATAATTTGACTTGCACAATTATTTCTCTTAACCGAAGCAGTTGGAATAAACATAGACATTAAAGCACCGAAATTTCGTTAAGTCTAAAACAATTGATACCAAACAATAAAGAAAGATATCAAACCAGTTTTTCTTAATCGGAAACAATTGAATCACATACACACACATTCATACATATATAATGGAATAAACATCAATTGTACCGAATTTTGTTAAGCAAAAGAAAACTATATATGCAATAAAATCAAGCTTTTATTAAACAGGAAACCGAATATCGTTGTGTTGTCATTCTCTTGCAGGAACAAAAGAACCACAACAAAAGCAGACTTTACCAGAGGAAGGTTTAATCAGTTTTAACTAATGCATAGAAAAATTTGAAAACCCGAAACACATATGCTTTTATGCTAAAACCAAAACCGATTCAATATATTATGACTTTTTCACATACGAGTTTCAATCGGAACACCTTATGATCCTTTGATAAAGCCTACCACATGGGCTAGAACTTAATCCCGCTAAATCAAAAAGCCACACAAACCATAAGGGTTCACACATCATATGAGATCGAATATTAAGGTTAAGAAAACTGAAAACATCCCATAACACATAGCAATAATATAAAGCATTCATATAGTTAGAGTGACTACAAAAAGTTTTTAACAAAAGCATAAAACATCAAAGATTGTTCCTAAAACGAACGTACAATAATATATACATTATTTTATACATCATGAACTGTAGATTTTAATCTGAAGTGTCCAAGTCGGTATCTTCTTCTGATGCAGAGTCTTGATAATTGTCTGAGATAGCATACAAAGCTCCAGTGAGGTCTGGATGATAGTGGGTAGCATGATCAATCAGTTCGACAATGCAGTCATTCTTCCTCTATAGTATTCTCTTGAGAGTTTGTGGATCTCCCTCAACTCTTATAGGAGGAGGAGCATTTAAAACTTATCCTCTCATTTTGTTGAGAATTCCTCTCCTGATTTCCTTGGAATTTTTTCCCTGGCGTTTTTCCTGAGAATTCCAAAAGAGCTGCATATTCTTGTAATCAAACACGCAAAGCCAGAAGTTCTTCTTCCACCTCTCCGAATTGTGATCATTTGTTCATTAAACCATATAAATCAAAATTCTTGATTCCTCTGACAAGATGATATACAAGTTCAGCAACGTCTCTAGTCCATTTAGTCTTATCCATATTTCTAGGACACAGGTTTGCAGAAGATAGTTTTCCAAAAACTTTGAGATGAAATTCAATATTGTGAATAAGAAAGGAATTACCTGATCATGCTCCACAAATTAAAGACGAGATAGTATTATTGTCAACTCCATACCTTTCATCCGAACATAGTAAGAATGTATTTATGTAGGGATAGATAATCAATTTCGAAATCACTTGCTTGTTAACCTCAATCGACCTTGTACCAATCATAGTGCGAAAAGTACATCCTTCAAAGTTCATTTCATGCATATTACCATACAACATCTTTACCAGGTCGGGAGTAGCTTTGAAAGAGATTTAATGAATGATACCCCATTCACGGTGATTCACAAAATTCTTATATTTCTTATCCGAAACTTTAAAAAATATCATTTCCATAATGGGTTCTTTGATTAACCAAATTTCATCAGACATTCATCACTCAAAAAATAATTTTGTGAATCAACATCATAGGTAAGACTAGGCATGTTTTCGTAATTGATATCCAAGGTTGAGTAGAGATAGTATTCCTATTAGATCCTTCTCTTCTAACAAAGTTTCTACTACTCCTACCTCTATTTGCCATTGAATCAACACAAAGAGTGAAGAACCACTTACAATTGATAGAACTTGTAGAGTATTGAATCTCCTTGTTGGAGATGAGTTGAAGAGAATTGAGAGCAACCCTTTGTCCTTCATGAATTCTAGGATTGATAGATACAACCTTTTCTTCTTGAATTGAACATGCAAAAATTACAAGAAGAGAGATTTCGAACCCTTGTGAACCGATGGGTTATTGAAAAAGCGGGGGTCTAACAACCACACCCAACAATTCGATTAGCAATATGTATGGACAAACTCCAATAAACTTTCTAGAGAATCAGTTAAGACTCAATTTAAAACACGTATATCACAGAGTTTATATCTCTATCTCTCGATTTTATCTTTACTCAAGCAAATAGAAATCTGCGAGTCTTTATCAAAGAGAGATAAACCTGGATGGTACCAAAGACTAATATCCAAGGATCAATCAATATCAATCAACAACCAAATGTCAGATTTCCAATTGATTGATTCAAACGCACAACCTGTATTATTTCAATTATATAAACAAATATAATGCGGAATAGAAATAACACAGACACCAGAAAATTTGTTAACGAGGAAACCGCAAATGCAGAAAAACCCGGGGACCTAGTCCAGATTGAACACACACTGTATTAAGCCGCTACAGACACTAGCCTACTCCAAACTAACTTCAGCCTGGACTGTATTTGAACCCCAATCAATCTCACACTGATCCAAGGTACAGTTATGCTCCATACGCCTATGATCCCAACAGGATACTGCGCACTTGATTCCCTTAGCTGATCTCACCCACAACTAAGAGTTGCTACGACCCAAAGTCGAAGACTTTAATAAACAAATTTGTATCACACAAAAAAGTCTACGGTAATAGATAAATCCGTCTCCCACGAATATGCCTACGAGTTTTGTTCCGTCTTTTGATAAATCAAGGTGTTGATGGCGGATTTTAGTTCAGGGCTAAAATCGTAAAACCAAATTTAATGTGCTGACATCCTGCAAAGGGTTAAGCCATTTGATAAATGATGAGTACCTCTTCGCTTTATTTATTTGAATCAATTCAATAAATACACGAAATTCACCCAGAATGGTGCATGCAGCAACGATCCCAATTATTCTGTGAATTTTAGCATTATTAATTAATGCATGATTTTCCTAGTATTTCCTATGTTGTTCCTCGCCGAACTCTCGTTATTAGCATGACATGACGACTGAGTGTTCACTCTCAGCAGAGTAACATGAATCTCCAAGTGCCGATTTCGAGACATGCATGAAATGCCCGTATAGGCTACATCACTCTCTGACAAAGAGAATTTCGAATTGATGCGTTTTCATCTCGATCGAACGTATTTAAATTCCCTAAGGATAATCTAGACTGTCTGAATCAGTGTCATAAACGATCACGGCCATGCACGTTGACCGCATGATTTAACCAGCATAGCCGAACACTAACAGGAGTAGGCAATCACTGTGATGACCACCGGCGGGCCCGCTTATGACCTAGACGGTCGAACACCACACTACACTCCCAGCGTCCGCCGAACGCCATCCCTAAAAATAGGGTGGCCGTGTTGTTTTGGGAAATCTCGGAAGAACAAGACTATTCAAGACAGTCTTAAAACGATCGCGACCGTCCAACTTCACCAGCCTGATTGGACGGATTAGATCGCGCCATGAACGATTGAGGAGGCGCCAACATACACATTGGCTAACCCACTCTATCCTTACCTGATCGGTTTGCTCACGGCATGGTCATGGAGCCATGAACGTTTGACCGAAACACGATGGGCGTGATGCTTCTCAAGGGTCACGAAAATTCCACTAATGTCTTAAATTGATGATAACCATTCAACTTAGCCAGCATATTTGGATGGTTTAGGTCGTACCTAAGACCATCATGGAGGTGCACATATGTTCACCGTCAGCTCAACGTGGGCCCCGCACGATCGATTTTTCCAAAGGAGAAGCATAGATCGCCAAACCGTTTGGCCAAAGTCACGTATACGTGACTGTTTCAAAAACCTAATTAGGGTTTGCGGCGTTGCATATCTGTCGTAGTTCGATCGAGTCCATCCATCTTCGCCAGCTTAAACGTAGGGTGTAGATATAAACTCATGAGGTCCCAAGGATGTTGACGTGATTACCGTGGGACCACCTGTGCGTGTGACCGACCTGCCTAGGTGAACCGTGGCCGAGCGCCTCGAAACGCACGCCCGAAGGTGGCATGTCACGCGGCTTCCAAATCCTTTGCGGAAATATATTTCTATCGCAAATCGATCACGACCAATCATCTTTGACAGTCAATTTGAGTGTCCTAGATCAAGCCTTCATGGGAGTGAGAGGTATAGACGTGCACAACAGCGAACCGCCTCTATGCATGACCGATCGGTCCCACTAAAATTAACGTATGTGCTTGAATTCGATCAAGGCAAAGAGGGATTCTTTCACATCTCTTATAAATCCTATAATTCCATCAACGGTCGTAGATATATGCCGTAAACCATCTCATCCGTCTAACTTTGTCATCTTGGTCGGACAACCTAGGTTAGGAGTTAGACGACCAATGAAATACCTTGGTGATCACCGTCCGCCACTCTTCCACAGGGAGTGATCGACCAGGGGATGGCTCTCCCATGCGGCCTCCAAACGATCACTCGAAGATGGTCGGACGTGATGCTACTTTAAGACGCTTAATCCGCGACTTATTCGGTTAAGCTTTAAAACAATGATGCTTCATACGTATTGATTGTTTTCGATGCATTGCATGCATCGAGTATACACGTTATTTCATGAATATCAATAAATTAGTTATTTAACCTAATAGCATCACGTGTTATTTCTTGCAGCGGGTCCCACGACTCGACCCACTATTACTGGGTATTGGTCTGGCGGTTTACAGCGTGCTGCGTGCAACGCGCCCATATACAAGAACGTGTCAGGAGGCATGGACGGTTAACAGTGATGAGGGAAGTGGGACAAGACGTGATCGTGTAATCACCTACACGACCCCACTACTCTATCAATCAACTTCCTCCACTTCTTACGAGATGAGGGTTTGCGCCCAATGACTTGTATAACTAGGTACTTCACCTATTTCCAAACAACACAGACAGAAAAGACCAAGTGTTGTCATCAGTATCCAGAAAACACCCAGAACTGATATCTTTCATTGTGCAAGCCAGTTCATCATTCTGGTACAAGTCATAAACAGCCAATACCTTCATAATCTCAACACCTTCTTCGCTTCCCTCTCTAAGATCAACCCCATATCCTTCACTTTGTGACCGAAGCAAGTATGGAACGACCATTTCTTGGTTTAGGCCAGAATTGTATATATTGATCTCTCGAATCAAAAGCACTACCTTGCAGTGCATTTGTTTAGGGTTTAGCTTCGTTTCTCATCCACGCACACCCAAATTTACCAAAACCAACAGAAACAGTTTTCACCCACAAACAATTGGTGACCACGGTGGGAGATTAATCTCTCGGTCGTGAAGTCAATTTCTTCAAAAACCAATTCAATTTTACTGATTTGAAAATGGTGGATCTTAGGTCAGGATCAACAATCAATTCCGATGGAACTAGCACTGACAACACTCTCGGTGTCGATGTCCCTGTCAGTGGAGCTGCCGTGCAGAATGTGATCAATACATCTCGTGGAGCCGTCTCCTCTACCACCAACACCAGCGGAGCAGGAGATATTCCGGTGGGTGTGACACCTCCTATCATCAGAGCCAGAGCAGCCGCAAACCCCTGTATTTCTTCAAGTGTAACGCCTCCAGTCGTCACTAAAGCAACTACCACTCCCCCATCAGGGCGAGGCGCTGGAGGAACAAGAGCAGGACAACCCGCTGTTACCATTGTGGATTTGATGGAAAGGCAGGAAGTTCTTGCTAAGGCTCAGACGGACATGGCTACAACTCAGAAAGAGGTACTCACTTTTCTCAAGACATTAACTGGGCGATTTCCACAAGAGTCACGACATCCCCCGGAGCCAACAAGGAGCGCAGTCAATACACCTGGAGCAAGCACTTCAACGGCGCGGGCCTACATGGACGAAGAGACTCGTGTTGCTCCTGATTGCCCGAGGGAAAGGGACCAGTCATCCAACTTCATTACGCGTGAGGACCTGGAGCGACTCCTTCAAAACCGGGGTAAAGGAAATTCAATGGACATGCACCAGAATCAACCTCCATACCCCCAAGATGTGCAACAGATTCCCCTTCTAAGAGACTACACCCCTCCTCAGTTCTCCTTTTATGATGGTACTGGTAACACTCGTGAACATATCTTTCGATTTTTGGAATATTTAGGGGAACATGAATATAATCATATTTTCCGCCCGAAAGAGTTCTCAAAGTCACTTATTGGAAGAGCATACACCTGGTACAACAACATTGCACCTAACATCATATCCAATTGGAGTGAGATGGTCAGCGCCTTTTATATGAAGTATTTCTTCGTGTCTGAGCAGATCACCTTTTCATACTTGGGAAGAATCTTTCAACGAAACAATGAGCATCCAAACGATTTCGTTAAGAGATTCAGGATTCAAGCGTTGGATTGTCATGATCCGAAATTCACCGAACGCCAGTTGGTGGAGTTATGCATTAACGGAATGGTTCTCATATACCGTGCTTTGTTAGAGAATCTGGGATTTCAAACATTTTCTGAGCTCCATGAAGCCGCTAAGCGATCGGTCACAACAGCCCCAGCATTATTTAAAAGAACCAGAGTTATTCGAAACGAAGATACACGTGAGAGTCGAGGAAGCAGGCATCTCATCAACAAGCAATATAACACTGGCCCTTCTGTAAGCATGGTGGTCGAAGGAGGAAAAAGAAAAGCTTCAGCAACAGAGCAGCAACCCAAGCGTGCAGCTCCAGCGCAGACAACTTCATCTCGAAAGGGAGCGGGCAAAAATCCTATGCAAAAAGCTGGAGATACCATGCCGGACTTACCGTTTCCCATGAATTAAGTCATAGAACTCTTAAAAGCGTGGATTCAAGATAATGCGATCAAGTTACCTCCTATCAGACGTCCGCCGACCGAGGAAGAGATGGAAAATCCCAAATATTTTCGTTACCATAGGTTCGTCCATCACCCGACTAAGGATTGCAACAAGTTGAAACACATTTTCAGAGAAAAGGTGGAGGCAGGAGAGCTCCAGTTAGGAAACAAAGGTGTTCATAGGGATCCTCTTCCTATTAGGAGTTGCATGATTTCCGGGGATTCTGTTCGCAAGACTGTACAGTCTATGATGGAACATTTATGTGAAATCCTGTATTTCTCCAAGGCACAGCGTCAAGACGTATTTGCAGCCCTCTTCATTGTGTCAGGCAGGCGTTTGTATCTAGAAAGGGAAATAACGAAACCTCAGTCTTTCCTGGAAGATGCAACCAGCAAGGGGAACTAGGGACTCTTGACAGTCACTCGTTTGAAGGATGTCGAGTTCGACATCACATTGATTGATGCAGCCTCCGAATTCAACATCATCACCGTCAAGACTCTGAGAGCCGCAAAGATTTCAAAACTGGAAGCTATTCGCATCCCAACCGTGATCAGGGGCTCAGATGGAGAATTCAGAGACGCCTATGGACACATTGACCTTGAAGTTAAAGTAGGATATGCTGTGATGTATGCTAAATTTTACATAGTAAAAGAGTACCCGAATTATGATATGGTCCTGGGACGCTCGTGGATACACGACAACAAAGCAACGTTGGGAGTGTGTCCTTTGCCGATTTCAACACCTGAGAGAATCTCCAATGAGCCTTCAAATCCTGAAGATTATTTGTTGTCGTATCAACAACTTTCAAATGTGACGCAATTTCCTGGAGAAAGACCGTCGTCATACCTTAAAAGGTTCTGAGCCCAAGTAAGTCTCATTGAACAACCTTTTTTACAAGCAGTAAAACCTCTTCCTGCTAAGGCCCGGAGACTCGTTTCAATCGACAACCTAACCACCACTAAGAGATGTGAGTGGGGCGCCGGTCCTTTCAAGAGTTTTGCCAAAAACTTGGAAGCGGTTAGAGACAACGCATCCCAGAATCAGGGTATTGTACTAAGCCAGAATCCATTTCAAATCGAATATATGGTAGTGAAGATGACCACATTTCAAGTTGGAAACGTGGTGGTGAAGATGACTAACCAATCCGATTTGCCAACAACAAAGGAGGATGAACTGTATTTGGTGGAAGACGTCATCCTAGGCGGTTATTGCAAGATCATCAACACCGACAAGCTTGAGGGCATGAAGATTCACTCACGATGGCTCAAGCCCTACAATACCTAAAAGAGTTGTACTACCCTTTTCCTCCAGTGTTCTCCGTAGTAGTTCCCCCAACAATTTCCCTTTAACGCAATGTTTGTAATTCCTACAAAATGATTGCACTATTTTCATTCATAATTATTAGGGTTTCAATTTTCAATTAATCAAAGTACTATTTCCCTTTAGGAATTTCTTTACCTCTTAAACATGACACAGAATTCTGAGTCAGCCTAAATCATCATTACCCACCAGATTAAACCAGAAAGAAAACCCTAAAAGAAACATTTCATATCCTCTGAGAAACGTTGTAGGAATAGAATATGTGCAGAGGAAAAGAGGGAAAGCATTTTGAGCAGTCTACTCCAACATAATCAGGCATACCTCATGTCAGGAGCACAGACAGGTTCGTGGTGTTTCATTATGGCATTGATTTTTCACAAGAATAACGTGCGATCACATGAAGGCATATCGCTGCTTGAGAAGATTCTGATATAGCCATAACGGAAGACTTATCTCAAAATAATGTGAAACCCTTGTTCAAACAAGCAAAAAAAAAAAAAGAAAAACAATGAGAAAACAATGAAGCACCTACCTTGTTGGCGGACGAACGACGACGACGATAGCGAGTTCTGGCGACGTCAGCAGTGGTGGCAGCGTCAGCAATGCTCGGCGGCAGCAAGAGTTGGGAACTGGAGAGGCTAGTCGAGCGAAAAAAATAAATAAATAAATATAAGAAGGAAGAAAATGGGTCGGTTCCCTTTTATACATGAGTAATTGGAGAATCCCAATAGAAACAGGATTCCTTTCCTAGCTCAAACGCCCAAAGGAGGAAGCCAGTCCCAACAAAGCCATGGTCACGCCCGGCGTATCCACATGGATGATTGCCAAGCCGGTCAGAGTTCCTCCAGGTAAACTTCCTCTACCTTTTCTTCTTACGTTGTGTATCTCACCATCTAATGCCTACCCCACAATAATGCAACCATTATGTACTAGGCAGGGGACTTAATGTTGATGGTGGATTTTAGTTCAGGGCTAAAATTGTAAAACCAAATTTAATGCGCTGACATCCTGCAAAGGGTAAAGCTGTTTGATAAGTAATGAGTACCTCTTCGCTTTATTTATTTGAAGCAATTCAATAAATACACGAAATTCACCCAGAATGGTGCATGCAGCAACGATCCCAATTATTCTGTGAATTTTAGCATTATTAATTAATGCATGATTTGGCTTGTATTTCCTATGTTGTTCCTCGCCGAACTCTCGTTATTAGCATGACATGACGACTGAGTGTTCACTCTCAGCAGAGTAACATGAATCTCCAAGTGCCGATTTCGAGACATGTATGAAATGCCCGTACAGGCTACATCGCTCTCTGACGAAGAGAATCTCGAATTGATCGTTTTCAGCTCGATCGAACGTATTTAAATTCCCTAAGGGAAATCTGGACTGTCCGAATCAGTATCAGAAACGATCACGACCACGCAAGTTGGCCGCATTATTTAACCATCCTAGACGGACCTTAACAGGAGTAGGCGATCATTGTGATGACCACCGGCGGGCCCGCTTATGACCTAGCCGGTCGAACACCACAATACACTCCCGACGCCCGCCGAACGCCGGCCCTAAAAATAGGGTGGCCGTGTTGTTTTGGGAAAGCTCGGATGAACAAGACTGTTCAACACAGTCTTAAAACGATCGCGACCGTCCAACTTCACCAGCCTGATTGGACGACTTAGATCGCACTATGAACGATTAAGGAGGCGCCAATATAGACATTGGCGGGCCCACTCTATCCTTACCTAATCGGTTTGCTCACGGCGTGGTCATGGAGCCATGAACGTTTGCTCGAAACACGATGGGCGTGATGCTTTTCAAGGGTCACGCGCTACACCAAATTCTGGGATTAGTAACAACAATGAGCCGTTACTAAAATGGGTTGTAACGGCTGCATCCTGTTACAAAACGGGGCGTTACATTTTTCGTAATGGCTTTGCGGCCGTTACGAATTTGGGTTGTACCGGCCCTCGTAACAGGTATGAGCCGTTACGAATTTCCAGCCCTTACTCCGTGGCACATTAGTAACATGCGGGAGCCGTTACTACGTGGAAATTTGAAACAGCTTCAAGCCATTACGAACTTTTTTGTAACAGCAAAAAAGTTACTGCCAGTCAACATTGACCTAGTCAAAATTAGTCAATACTGACCAACATTGACTAGGTCAGTATTGACCGGCAGTCCATTTTCTGCCGGAAATAAGCCGGAATTTCAATTAACCTGCGTCCAACTTAATTTCATTCCATCCATCATCCACATTCAACAATCAATATATATCACATTCAACCACTTCATGTTAAGTACCAAATTCTAAGGGAATACATAAGTTCCCAAGTTCCCAAATTCAGTTCATAGAAATTTTCTAAGCTCCTAAGTTCAGTTCACAAATTCTTCTGACTAAAATCACAGATACTATATAGAAACTTACAACACTTGCAGCTGCTAAGGGACCTAATGAGTCGAGCACTTCCCAACCACTAGTCGCCAAGCACAAATCAGCCCTAAGAGCATCTCCAATAGAGTATGGATATGTATCCCAAGTGGACAAACAAAAAAACCGATTTTAGACGTATGGCCCACAAAAATGTAAGATACATATTTATGGATTTGAAAACCAACTCCAGTGGAGTTCGGATATTTGAGATATGTATCCGGATGGCATTTATCCTAAAAGAAAAAAGAAATCAAATAAAAAAAAATTGACGAATTCTTTTGGAGCGAACTGTTTTTTTTGTTTTGGAGGCAAATGGTTCCGCCAAAATAAAAATATTGAAAAGTCCCGCCCCAAAATATAAGTAACTTCCTGGATCTATTTTGATTATATATCTCAAAATCTAGCGTCACGTTTTAGCATATTAGGGTTACTGTTGCAAAGTCATACATCTTCTCCATAAAAGGTACGCCTATATTACCTTCTTCTGAATTTTATTGATTGATTTGCATGAACTGTATTCTAATCGGAGAGCCAGAGATAGTAATAGTACCATTCGTTGATTAATTTGTTACTTGTTATTATTATCATGATTCAATATTTATATTTAGGTTTGATGTAAACTTGCTTATGCTTTGATATTTTTGGATTTCACTGTTAACATAATAAGCATGTGGTGAGTTCAACTTTTAGAAGGAAAAAGAAAAAAAACAAAACCTTTGATTTTGTTATATATTAATCATGATTTGTGATATCCTTCACTGCAGCTTAGTTACTATCTTTTTTGATGGATTCCGAAAACAACCATGTGTTTGAACCCCAACAATCTGATGTGATCAACGCAGACAACTATGTTGAGTAGTCCCTTTCTGAAGGTCCAAAAACGAATTTACAAACTCCTTATGCTAACCTGATTATGCATTCAAATCATTTTAACCCTTCCCAACCATTTCATACCCATTATGGTTTACAAAGAGTGAATGCACCGATTCCTACCCCTCAACAATTTTATGAATCTGGATTTTCATATCAAAATCATTTGAATGCTCATATGATACCATTTGGTCCCAATATTGCTAGTGGATCCCCTGCACCGTTACAGGGAGTTATGCAAGCTCCCATTTCTCCCGGTACCCAAACATCTAATCCTCCGAAAGCATCTAAAAGAAAAGGTAAAACAACAAAGAATGCGAATAATACTGAGCCGAAGCAGTCATCTGAACGCCGTCGTAACACTAATTGGACAATTGAAGAAGATGTTGCTTTAACGAGGGCGTATCTTTATGTTACTTGTGATGCAATAGTAGGAACTGAGCAAAAGCGTGATAGAATGTGGGAAAATATTTTAGATGTTTGGAAGACCAAGTTGGTGAATCATGATGAAAAACGGGGAATCAGTGGTTTAAAAAACCATTGGCAAGCTATACAAGCATGCGTCACCAAATTTCATGGAATATACGAAGGACTAGAGAAGGCACCACCAAGTGGACTTACAGATATAGTATGATTCCATTTTAGTTATATGAATTGATATTTTCTATTGATTAAGAATTTTATGTTCAGTAGGATGTTTAATTCCTAATATCATAACGCACTATCTATTCATTCTTATATCCATACTATAACATACATTAATTTGTATTTGTTGATAACATGTAGAGAAAAGAAGCAAGGAGAGTCTACCAAGAAATGGATGATTCGGGATCAGCATTTAAATTTGAACATTGTTGGGAAATCCTGAAGGAAAATCCAAAATGGTGCTCACAACAACTTACGATGACTAGATCTTCAAAGAAACAAAAGGTAACTAATGATAAATCAGATGGAACTTAATCAGCAGCTGGAAACATTTGTACTGGTGTGGGTGTTCTTCCAAGTGAAAATGACGATGACGACAGCGATGGTGTTCCGCGAGGCCCAGGGAGAAAGAAAAGTAAAGATATGTTGCATGATCAAAAAACCATGATAAGTATGTTTACCAGTTTTCAAAGCAGTCTCGAAAAACAAAATACTTTGAACGAGCAAAATATGAAGCTGAGGGATGAAATGCTTAAGAAGGATTTGGAGTTGAAACAAAGAGCTCAAGCTTTGAAGGAAAAGATGGAAAAACGAAAAGATGATGAGAGAATTCTGGATACTGATCTTAACAAGCTTCAACCAATGTTGCGTGATGCATTAAAAAAGAGGCAAGCTCGGATCTTGAAAGAATGGGAGAAAGAAGGACTATTCGGGAATGAGGTGGGAAACAACGTGATGATTGATTTAGATGATTTACATATTTCAGTTTAGCTAGATATCATTGGTATTTTTTCTACATGCAATAAAAAATAGTGTTAGCAGTTCGGTTTGGTTTTGAACATTTAAGTTAAAATGAGCTACAAGTAATTGTGAGGTATGGAGAAAGTGTTGTTTAAATTATGCATTGCCTCACTTAATTTTTATGATATATACTGAATACACCAGTTAACATGACATGATAGGATAGAATTGTTAAAATTCAAAACTTATACAGTAGCTGCAGCAGATTACTGTGACCAATTGCTGTTAGTGCTTGTAAGTGTCTTTTCTCTCTTTGGTTGTAAGGGTGCCATAATGTCATGCCCAGGAACAATAACCAACATGAACATCTGATGAGATACTAGTTGTCATTACAACTTTAAACCCTTTCCTAATACAAAAGAAATTAAGCAAGTCATTTCAATTGCGAAACAAAAAAATCCAATACAGAATTCGTATAATCCTGTACTTGAAACTTTTATTTGAATTAACATTGTTGTACTAAAAAACCGAAGATAAAAGCTAAATAATTAAAAACTTTGGTACTCTAAAATTGGAACCCGTCCACGATCTTCAGGAATCAATTCCAGTCCTCTTCTTGTCATCATTCTCTAATCATCCATGCACTTGTCTCCTTCCAGTTAGAACGAGGAAGAGTCTAATTCGAACAATCTTCGCGTATACTCCACAAGTGATTGATGAGGTCTTTCTGTAATTCCATGTGTAGCTCAGGGTTCCTGACCCTTTTCATTCGCATAATCATCCTTGAAACCAGAAATGTAGTGTCATGTTGTAAGTTAGCAGAATGCTCAACCCTTTCATTTATATGAGGCTCCCAATCTTGTGGATCGATCCCTTGGTCTCGCTCATTTTCGATAATCATGTTATGTAGGATGATACATGTTTTCATAATTTTTCCAAGATCTTTTGCTTTCCACATACGAGCCGGTCCCTTAACAATATGCCACCTGCTTTGTAGAACTCCGATTGCAATCGATCAATTTCAGTATCATTTTATTAAAAAGCAGTTTCCTTTCATCGTCGGCCTTCACTGCTGTTGCAGCAATAATCCAGTTGATATATACCACTGTGAAGTCTAATGAGGGAGATGTTCAAAAGATTGATAAACTTTGTATGTGGGAAGATTTGCTAACCATAGAATTTTTTTCTTTTAATTAACCTTACTGATGTGAAGAAAGAACCAATCCACTACGCCCTACCACTCCGACAGTATAAACCTTCTCGCTAATGCAGTCAGAGCATAGGATCTCAAATCAAGATTAAAACCTAGCTATTGATTCCTCGAGAACTCTCACACCCAAAATGCTAAAACCAGACAAGAGATGAAGTAAGAAAAAAATACCTTAATTCCGTTGAAATCACATACACAGACTGAAGAAAAAACCCCAAATAGCTGCTATGGACTGCAATCTTCGGAGGAAGCACTTTTTTTTATTTTTTTTTGTTAATGGAAGAAAGGGGGAGAAAAAAAGAAGACGACCGAAAACAAATATTCGGAAAACAAATCCGAAAAATAATTAAAAAAAAAAATAGGGCAATTGGTGACGTGGGTATGCAGGAGAGTTTCTAAAAGTAGATACTCTCACCCAAACTCGAAACTCCGGGTCATCCAAAATATTAATCATACAATCACGGTTGGAGAAGTTTTTTTCTCCGGGAGTCTCCAGATTCTTACATGTCATCAATATTTTTAGATATCCATACTCCATTGGAGATGCTTTTATGGGGACAACAAAATAGGAATGTGTACCATAGTAACTATCAAAAGAATTGGAACTAGTATGAAGATCTAAGATGAAAAAGTAGTTTTTTCAGTTGATTAGGAATCAACTTAAGTGGATTGTTAAAATTTCCGGATGTTTTCCATTCAAAAAAATTGATCTCCGCCAATCTCACTAAGTTTTAGGGTTTAGGGTAATATATAGTGCCGTTATGTATATGTGAGTTGTTAAATTTTGTAACTGAATCCGATATAGATTCAGTAGAAATTTTATTTTTCAGGGATGCAACTCCATTTCTACTTTTTCGGGGATTTTGGTTCGATTTAGTTATTCAAAATCAATTTCTACTTAGTCTACATGTCGACATATCGCACGGTTTCTTAGGATGATAAGATCTAGCTATATATAGTTCAAAACTTTCCCGCAATTCTTACTCCAGAGAGTCAGAGACACACAACATACTATAGGTACTCAAGATTACGAGCTATTATTATATGTTTGGCCTTTGGGGTTCTTTTTCCACCTTCTTATGCGAAAATTTGGACGCCATCTCATGTTTTTCCATTTCGATTATGATATTAATTGACCATGGATCATCGATGATCAAATGTTGATTAGTATTTTAGCTTTTTAGTACGGAAACGAAGCCACAAAACTTACAACAGGGCAACATATTTTGGGTCTGTTTTGGGGCAAAAAAAATCTCAGGACCGGCCCTGAGCTCCACCAGTGTTGCTCAGGTCTTCTCTCACATTGAACACAAATTTGTCACTGGTATGTTGGCGAGGGTATGGAAGAAGGAGAATTTTATGAAGCTCGTGAGGATCTTGCTGCTCTTGAGAAGGATTATGAGGAGGTTGGTGCCGAGTCTGCTGAAGGAGACGATGGTGATGAGGGAGATGAGTACCGAGCTTTATAAGAAGTTATTACGACGACAAGCTTGTACTAGTTCTTTGTTGTTGAAAGAATGTATATTTCTGAATTTTCTTGTAAACATAACAATGATATTTTGACTTCCAACTTGTGAACGAGCCAAACTTGCTTATTTGTTTTTCAACTTATAAGTTAGGTAGTTGTTAAACTAACTTTTCAACTTCTCCGAAGCAACTTCTAGAAGTTCAGAAGCAGAAACACTTCTGCCTCTAATATCCAAACGCGCTATAAAGAATTAGAAATGGAGTCACTACTTTTGACTAATTTGAGAGGTGGTGGGTATGTTTATAAGGAAATGGGTAGTGGTTTAGTTAAAATTTCAATGAAATCAAGATAGAACATTCCAAGAGTTTACTCTGCTTTTGTTTTGCCGGAAAGAAAAAATAATCACTAATTTTGCACTATAATACTAAAACTTAAACTAGAGCTATAATTCTGAGTTGTACGGTGGAGTTTCTCATCATATTTTCTACTGAATAATGAGTTCACATGGCTTTTAGGCTAGGGTTTAAGATAAAATCTAACACATACTAATTTAAGGAGCTGTCCGCCAGCATTTTTGGAATATTTCTTTAAACTTTCTCAACCCTGTTCATTCCTCAATTTTTCCAATGACTTATGCAATGCAAGTACAGTGTCTAGGTAAGACCTCTTTGAAGGTTTGAAGTTTTCAATCTAATGACATGCTTGCCTCATTCCCCCTTCCATGCTTCCAAACAATACTCACTCACTAGAAAAAATGCAGAAGAATAAATAAAAGAATCAAAAAATTATTTTTATAGCATTTTAAAAATTCTTTTCTCAACTTTTACCATTTTAAATTACAATATTTGTGATATAAAGCTATCTTTGTATATCATATTTCATTGAACAAACAACTGTCACCACAAAACCCCATTTTACCAAATTTCCTCCCCCAATATATCATGACCATTCCAAGATCATCCAAAGAAAACTCATCATCATCAACTACTACTAGTACTGAATTTGTCAAGGTTTCATCTCCAATACCTGTATCTTCACACAAGAAATTCGACGAACGACACCCCCGTTCATTAAGAAGATCATCAAGGTTTGGAAAACAATCAATTAGATTAAGACGTGGGAAGAGTTCAATCATCCTCAATCTTCTAAGCAACAAAACACAAAGTGAAGATGGTCAAGATGAAAACGATGACGATGACGACGACGATGATATCAATCCGCGACGTAAAAGAATACGTAAACAACTGATTTCGGGTGACAATGACCAGGTTATGTCAATGTGTGACTCATCAGATACTTTCATGGGGTTAGTCCACGAGTGAGTTGGAGGGAGTATAATGTATTTTAAATCTTGGAGATTTGGAGGGAGTGTAAGAGAGTATAGGGAGTTTGAGAGAGTTTGGTGTGTTGAGTGTAGGGAGTTTGAGAGACTCTCCCAAAATCTCTACTTTTTTGAGCGATTTGGAGTGAGGGAAAAATAACTCCCTAGAACTCCCAAAAAAAACAAACTCCCTATCATTCTAATTTTTACCACTAACAGGGAGTTTAAGAGTTTCTTTCAAACTCCCCCACGACTAACGGGGTTTTCTAGGGAGTTGGGGAGACTCTTCTAAACTCTCCCACGACTAACGGGGATTTTGAGAGACTCACTCGAACTCCCTCACGACTAACGGGAAAAAACACAACTACACCCAACTCCCCCAACTCCGTTGAGGACTAACACCCATCTTATAGTTTCTTTACTAATCAATCATCATTTGATTTGTTTTACGATACTAGTGATATCGACTCGATATCAGCAGATTCTACTAGTTTCTTTTTGTCTGTTGACGGGTCTAAAATAAACCCTATTGAAGATGCATGCTTGGTCCTTCATGAATCGTCAGAAAATCTTGTTTTGCAAGGGAAAGAAGGGGCGTCAACAGACAAGGATGAAATTGTTGTTTGGTTAGTGAACTCACCTAAAAGCAGCACAAATGACTTGGTGCAAGTTGGTAATTCAAATGACATATTGAGCCATGTACTGAATTCTAATGAGAAGTTATCGAAGACTGCTAATGATATACATGAAGTCGACACCGATGGACCTCTCTTCTGGCCTTCTGAGCGCAAACTCGATTGGTCTTCCAGCGACAAATGGGATCTTATTGTTCTTTCGCCGCGCAAGAACGGTGATATTGTCATATCATCTCCACGCAAAAACAGCGAGATTGTCATTTCACCACATAAGAATGGTGAGATTGTTATCTCGCCTCAAGCAAATGGTAAAATAGTCATCACTCCTAGGAAAAATGGTGATCTTGTTATTACGCCGAGAAGAAATGGAGGTAAGGTTCAAGGTACTAGTGGCTTAGCTCGGTCAAATTCATCAGTAAGATTTAGCTTCAAGAAAAGAAAAACTGAGGTAAAAGTCGACGAGCCAAAGAAAAAGATTTTAAGCAGATCAAAGTCAGAAGTAAGTGCAGCTCAATTGGAGGGAAAAACGAAAGCTGAGAACAAAATGAAGAGCAAGTTACTTGAGATAATTAATGAGAACAATCCGTTTTTTGGTGGCTTATCAGAAGAAAGTGATTGTATAGTGCCGAGTAACGATGTTTCGATCGAGAAGTTGATTGGTCTGGATGAATTTGACGGACATCAAGGTGTTGAAGGAGATAACGGCAGCAAAGGGGATTATTTCTTTCTTGATGTTACGACCAATGGGTTATCGAGAAGTAAATCGAATATCTTGAAATACAGTCGGAGTTCATCGCAGAAGGTACGGTCTGAACGAAAGAGGTCCCGTGGTACATAATGTTGAACCAACAAAAGAAAGAAAGAAAAAAAAAAGAAAAGAGATTTACTTTGATTTTGTGTGGGTTGTGTATTTTTATGTGTTTGGATTTTGATGGCAAATTTAAGTTTGGAGATTGAAGTTGTTGTATACCGAAAAATTGGGAAATTATGAACCTAAGTGGATGTAAGCACACATGGCTCAACCACATTAAAATTCTGCAGCCTTTTTCTTTTCTTTTTTTTTTTTTTTTTTTTTTGCTTATTTTGCTGTTTCACACAAAATTCATGGGACTGGTGGCTCGAAAATGTCACTACATGTTGTACCCGACAGCTACAAGATCCAACCTCGGTCCAAGAAGAAAGGAGAAAGACGTAGGATTATCAACTTGACTGGAAACATACAACTTGCACTAGTTTTCTTTTAATCATCTAAACTTGAACTGGGAGACAATACTAAGCTACGCCAAATTGAAAATCCTATTTGGAAGTTGGAAGTTGTCAATACAGGGTTTGCTTGTTAGGCTGAGTCCTTTTTGTTTAAGAAGATCCTATTTACAACATCAACAGGTAAAGCATAGGCTGGATCTATCGGTTTTATATCAGCATACTCAAGAAGCGAAAGACCTGCATCACCAAGGTACAAGAAAAGATTAGAAACAAGTTCGACAATTATAATAAAGAAAACGAATCAGTTTAGCCATGGTTTACAGTAGATGCTAGTAACGCAGTCTGCTAGAAATATTTTGTGGGCTAGGAATGGACTGTGTTTCAGCGAAATAAAACAATTATATATATATATATATATACATATATATATATATCCCCTGGATTTACGCAAACAGTGAGTCAAGCCGTCAAGGGAGATGTTATTCTCCAAATTTTATTTTGTGATCTTTGCGCTACTGGGTAATCATAAAAGGGCGAATAACAGCAAAGGGAGAGGTCAAATTTACCTGCCACACCAAAATATGTATGGAAGACATCAACAGCATCATCTGGCCTATCAGATATTCCTCCATTCTCTTTATCCTACAATTTTGAACATATATTGAAACACTACTTAGAACATTGCCAAATGAGAATATCATACAGAAATCGAGATAAGAAGCCTGATGAGAAACTGAGGTAGGCACCTGACAATCTAGAATGAATTTAGCAAGCTTGTCTTTGTCTATCCAATGCACTCTATCAATGAGAATTAGGCTAGAAAGAACCCACCAAGAGTAGCAAACCTGAAAAAAATGGATGAAAATCATTCTCGGGATATAAAGACATGAAAACTAAATATAGAAAAATAAAGTAATTAGAAGACTTACATCGGGAAGCTTCTCGGGTCGTCCATTTAGACCTCCAGATTTAACTTGCCTTTCACATAACCACCATCCAAGAAGGTCTTTGTCAACGTGGTGTAAGGAACCTGCTATAGCAAGTGCACCCACACAGCAAAAAACTGCAAACACATTCGCAACACCCTAGGATCACTGAACTGAAAGCCTAACAAATGCAAACATGTGGAACCTATGATGTCTCTGATGGAAAACTATTCTTTTCCGATCCATAAACTACTGCCAAGAAAATTTTCTTACAACTGAAACACAAATTTAACGTAAATTACATACTCTGCCCTGCATGAGACTCCCCACCAGGTGTGCACCCAAATCCACCATCCAAATTCTTACAGCTCACAATGTATTCAACAGCCATTTCCACATTGATTTTATCCAAACGATGCAATAGTGAGAGACATGAAATTGCGATATACGAAAACCTAAATTCAAGGAAAAATGATCATCAGAAACCAAATGTTTCATTTTTTTTTATCATGCTAACTAGAACTCACAAATCAAAGAGGAATTAGGAAGGAGGAATGCACCGGGTATCAATTTCACCCCAAATGTCTCCTGCAAACGATCCATCTTGATTCTGAAGTCCGGCGATGTCTGACCTTAAAATTAAGGAAATCAAGAAATGAATGGATCTGATACCTCTTTGAAGAAACATTCAAAGCAGTTAATATACTACAAAAGGATACAGCTTGATATTTTATCAACGTCCAGAACATCGAGCTTGTCGAGGAGAGCCAAAACTTGCACTGCGCTAAGCGTGTAGAGCATGTGGGGATCATGGCCAATATTACCAGCAAAGCCACCTGCACAAGAGAAATGGAGAATAAAACATACTTTTTGGCATACTGTTAAATTGAGTGCAACTAAGGCACAGTAGATTGGGCTCATATATAAACAGATAAATTCCGGATAATCTTAAATTCAGGTCCATTCTTGGCATTTAGGACTAATACAGCCAATTCTAGGGTACCCTAAGCAATGAACAGATTAGCTCACTAACCAGATTCGTGCTGGCACTGCATAACCCACGAAACAATCTCATCTTTATCCACAGCTCCAAGCTTTCCCAGGAGATCAAGAGTGGTCAAACCCCAATATGCACCGCTCATTCTCAGGTGCTCCATCACCACAGCTTCAAAAGTATCCTTTTTCTAAAATACAATTAAAAGCAAAATATCAAAGCTGATTACAACAACAAATTCCAAAGCAGCAAACACATAATCATTCAGAATCCCAAACCTTCTCGATTGATATAATATATTGCACATGTTTCTCCGCTGCCAGTTCCCCCATATCTATCAAATCATATAAATACCACCCATCAGATAATCGTTTCACAAGATTTTCGCTCTTAAACTAAAATGACAGTAAACAACTATTCAGATATCCTTTCCATGAAGGAATTTTTGTAGGATTTGTGGCATAGAGAGAGAGAGTAGAGAGGAATGAACAAATAACTCTCAGAGACTACATTTCTGTTAACACTTTTAGCAATTTCATTAATAGCAAAGACATACCTTTATAGGCTACAAAACTCAACTGGCTCCTAAAGAATAGGCACTATAGCAATGCTAAACTTCCCTAAAGACTAGGACTTCCATTCCTCACTGTCACCACTAACTCTAACAACTTATGATCAAGCCATACACAGCCCCTAAATAACAACTCAGTGAACAGTAATATGTGCGAGTATTACTCACGACTTCGTCTTACTGTGTAGTTTGAGCTTAGCTCAAACTCCAACATCCTCCCTTAAACTTAAACTACTCAAACTAGGAAAGAATAAATTCTTCTACCACATAACTTGCGCAGCTGCAACACTTCCTGCGGTTGCTGTTAATCACGGCTTCAACTATTAGTACGGCATTAACTCAGTTGCTGGAATCACCTTGGGTTTCTTTCACAAAGCATCAAACTTCACTTATTCACTTAGCAACGATGAGCACCTGGTTGAACTTGCTCTACTGTTACACCTGGCTTCAACCTGTTAGTGGTCTAAAGAAATCTCATAACACAGCAAGCCACCTAAACAGGTTAGTGTATAAGGTGACTTAATCCACCAAGTCACTTGTCTCTTACTTATAGCCAATTACAATAAAAGCATCCACAATCTTACGATGCATTCATTATAACCAGATAATTGACTTCAAATGTAAGAAATAGAATGAACAGACAAACTAATCAAAACTCTGTATTTTTTTACCCGGCTTGCTTAACTGCTTTACATTAGGATTCTTTTACGAAGTCTCAAACTCCACCTGCACAGACTTCACTTTGGCTGTCCATAATGCATCTGGTAGCATGCTTAACAGACTTCACTTTGTCAACAAGCAAGAGCTGCGGCTCGTTTCATCTGCTTGTTTCATGACATGAAACCAAATTCCTACTTTAGTCAAGGAATTTCTTCTAACAATCTTCAAAAAACGCGTCACACCAAAACTTCTTTGGGGAAATACAAGTTCTCACACAACCGATAACTCCTCACACAACCTTAGAACATAACAAGGTATACAACTTACAACAACAGCGGAAACGAATCGAACTTTTAGCTTCTTCTCTTCACACAAAATAACACCAAATGTAGTATTTGGCATAGAGAGAGAGTAGAGAGGAATGAGCAATATCTCGCAGAGACTACATTTCTGTAAACATTTTTAGCAATTTCTTAAATCAATAGCAAAGACACACCTTTGAGGCTACAAAACTCAACTGGTTTCTAACGAATAGGCACTATAGCAATGCTAAACTTCCCTAAAGACTAGGACTTCCATTCCTCACTGTCACCACTAACTCTAACAACTAATGATCGAACCATACACAACCCCTAAATAACAACTCAGTGAACACTAATATGTACGAGTACTACTCACACATTGTTAACTCACAACTAAGTCCTAAGACTTCGTCTTACTGTGTTGCTTAAGTTTAGTTCAAACTCCAACAAATTTTTTCCTGAAAACTGAGTAAATCAAGTGAAATTCCATCCAAGACCTCAGCTACTTGGTTGTATCTTACTTGAAAGGTCTGAATTAAGACATAAGAGTAACTTTATTTCCTTAGTATTTTTTTTCACTTGAGCAATTTCACAAACACAATGTCAGCACACTCAATAAATAGCTGTTTTTGTACCAAACGCAAGTGGATCTACTATGCATACAAAATCCTTACGAAATTATAGAGAGGCATATTAATGGCTTGCCACTCGATTAAAGTTAGTAAACTGTATAATCATCCGTACCAGCATGACGCCCAAAATCGTAACCTAATTTACAACATAGTAGTTAATCCACACCAATCAATAGTGAAGACCTAGATTTGAACTCTTCTCTTAGCAAATATTGATCTTAATTATTTCAGATTTGAGATAGGGAATTAAAAAAAACAAAGATAATCAGATGAAATTGGATTACAAGTCATACCTGAATCAAGCACGAAGAAGAAGCAGTGTTAAAGTTGATTTGTTGGGAATAAGGAGCGTATTACGTCGTGTGTAAGTAAGAAAAGAAGAGAGTTATGTTTGGTTTTAATGTTTTTATCTTTGATTTTAATTTTTAGAGGGTGATTAGATACTAGATACTAGACTTTATTTTATTTTTTTACCGTAAAGAATTTTTATTTTTGTTATAAGTAAAGAATTTGGTGTGGACGAGTTTGGAACTCAAAGTCGTTGTTGTCATTAGGGGTGGGATTTGGGTTGGGTTAACCCATCCAACCCAAACGTTAGACGGATATGGGCAACGTATTTTAAAATTTTGGGCAATTGGACATAAATTTTATAAACCCGAGTTAAATTTGGGCAAGCATAGGCACAAATATTTTTAACCCAAACAACCCGTCCAACCCGAAGAACTATGATATAACGATGTAAAACTATTTTTGTAATTGATATTATTATCTATTTAGAGTAATTTTAGATAATATATTCAAATATAATAATGAAAATATAAATTATATCAATCTCATTAATCATTCAATATGAAAAAAGAAAATATTATTGTAAATAATCTTCCGTTATTTGAAAATTTAAGGTAAATGGAGTAGTTGAATCTTATTATTATTAAAATTTGTCATTGTCATGTTAAGGAATTGTTTGTCTAGCGAAACTTGGGCCAACCCGAGGAATCCGGGAAACCAGAGGGACATAATTTGGGCGGACTTGGGAAGTACCTCCATGGGTTCCACGGGTTAGATGGGCAATCTGGACACAGGATTCCTAGCTTGGGTCTGCCTCGTCCAAGCCTTCTAACCCGTCCAACCAACCCAAGTCCCACCCCTAGTTGTCATCACCTAGTATCTTTACCACTGTACTATAGTGATATCGGCATTTCTCGACTTCAGAAAGTAAAAATTTTAGAGGGTTATTGGTTTTAGCTTTGATTTTTAGAGGGTGATTCAATACTAGTTAAGAAGTTTAGCTTTGATTTTTAGAGGGTGATTTGATACTAGTTAAGAAGTTATTTCTGGATTTCTGAAAGTAAGAGAAATGAGAAGTTAGTTTGAGAATACAAATTTCAAATAACTTTTAAAGAGATAAAAAAAGTTATTTTTATGAAGCAAAATGTTTTTGGTCCTGACTTGTGGAATGAATTTTTAGTTTTGGTTTCCAGACACTGTTTTCGATTCATATGTAGAAACAACTCTTCTGATTTCTAGAAGCAAAAAAATCAGGAGTTAGCTTGGAGACACAACTTCAAAATAAATTATAGAAACAAAATAGCCAATTTTTTATGAAGCAAAATGTTTTTGCTTCCAACTACTGGAATGAAGTCATGGTTCTGGTTTCAAAACATTATTTTAGATTCATCTTTAGAGTGAGTCTTTCGACTTTTAGAAGCCAAAATAAAAAAGAAGTTAGAATTTGGGTTTAATAAATTTTAAAAATGATTTTTAGAAGCAAGAAAGTTAACTTATAAAATTGTTTTGCTAATAAATTCTGAAATTGACTTCTTCTTTTAGTATACAAACGCCTTTAAAAGAAAAAAAAACATAATCACTTCAAAAAAAAATAGGTTTTGCTTCGAGAAATCATCCCAAACTACTACTGGATTTTCAGCTTAATTAAATTAAGAAATACTCTCTCTGTCCCACTATTAATTGACCTATTTATTTTTAGATTTTGTCGCCTTAATAGTTGATTTTATATTATTTGATACTCATGTTTATATTCGTTACGTAGGTGCTTTAAAATACTTTTCAATGATATGAAATTTACGAATATCCGTGGTATAGTTTGAGAGATAAATCATTTTTAAATTGTACTACTAGGTCAATTAATAATGGGACAGAGTAAGTAACTTTTTAAAATGTACCTAAACTTTCTATTAGGCAAACCAAACTTATGAGTATTTCTTAATTAAGGAAACTTTGTATGGGCACCTAATAGTACACAAAATTTGTAAGTCTCTGTTATTTGTTATTCGGATTTGAATTGAACTGAGACTTATGGTTAGAAATTGAAGAAACTTTTATTGATCTCCATCCCTGAACAAGGGGGCATAACTAATTCGGAAGCCCCTAAACTAGTATAGCTTAAGCCTAAATAAAATTGTTTCCAATAAATTCGGTTTAACATGCTTGCATGTGTGGTTCTTTCATGTTTCTAAATTGTGTAAAGTGCTCAATTTTACTTGAAACGACTATCAACAAGATTACGTTGTTCCTAAATTTCTTTCCTCGAGTATTTCCTAATATAAGATTTCATTACATTCTTCCTTTCAATTTTATATTTTATAATATAAATTCTTTGTCAATTGTCTTTTGATATTAAACCATCCCGTGTTCTCTGTTTAATTTCTCTAACCCCTGTTTTTTTATCAATTGCCTTTTTCTCTGAAGATAAGCAGATCGAAAAGGATGTGAAAATAGTTACCGCACCTCTTCAGGACATTGATAACTTTGTATCAATGACAAATAATCTTACTACTGTGATGCGTATGAAATTACCCGAACAGAAGAAAGTTCAGCCTGCAACTTATTATTTAGTTCTTACTTTATTAATAATTTCCTTTAATTAATAGGTTTTGATCATGACCAATGATCAAATGTACGAATATAATGCAATCTAATGATAAATAAAATGTCAATTTATTTATCTTTGAACCATGAATAACATATACTATCAACTACTTATTACAACTTGTTAATTTGGTAATCATTATTGATCAAATATGTGGCGATTATGATGGCGACGTTATGTGATGTAATGGTAGTCAATATATATGAATTTTTAGTTATCTTGGTCCTGGTTAAAGTATGATATTAACAATTTATATAAAGACTTTTGTTAAAGGGAGAGAAAAAATGGATCCCAGAAGCGTAATAACCATGGTTAACTTGTTAACTAGGCCCAGTTTTATATATTTCTATGAGTCGGATATAGTTACCCTTAGTGAAACACCTCACGCACATTAAATGAATCAACCTAATCCTCTCGTCTTTTGGTATACAAACACCTTCAAAAGCAAGAACAATAAATATAATCACTTCAGAAAAAATAGGTTTTACTTCGATAAGTCACCAAAACTACTACTGGATTTTTAACTTAATTAAAATGAGAAATAACTTTTTAAACTGTACCTAAACTTTGTATTAGGAAAACCAAACTAATGGGCATATTTCTTAATTAACGAAACTTTGTATGTGCACATAATAGTAAACGAAATTTATAAGTCTTCGTTGTCTGTTATTCGGATTGAAATTGAACTGAGACTTGTGGCTAGAAATTACAGAAACCTTTATTGAGCTCCATTCCTGAACAAGGGGGCATAATTAAATCCATAAACTCTCTAAACTAGCATAATATAGGTTGTAAATTTCATTTTGTTTCAGCTTAAGCCCAATTAAAATTGTTTCCATTAAACTTGGTTTAACATGCGTGCATGAGTGATTCTGTCATGTTTCTAAATTGTGTAAGTGTTCAATTTTACTCGAAATGATTATGTTGTTCCTAAATTTCTATCCTCGAGTATTTCCTAATACAAGATTTCATTACATTCGTCCCTTCAATTTTATATTTTATTATGTAAATTTCTCATCAATTTTCTTTTGATATTAAACCATCTCATGTTCTCTGTTTAATTTCCCTAAACCCTCTTTTCTATAAATTACTTTTTTCTTTGAAGATAAGCAGATCGAAAAGGATGTGAAAATAGTTACCGCACCTCTTCAGGACATTGGTAACTTTGTATCAAAGATAAAGAATCTTACTACTGTGATGCTATAACATTACTCGAAAAGAAAAAAGTTCAGACATTATTTAATTCTTACTTTATCAATAATTTCCTTTAATTCATAGATTTTGATCATGACCGATTTTCAAATGTACGAAGATAATGCAATCTAATGATAAATAAAATGTCAATTTATTTATCTTTGAATCATGATTGACACATACTATCAACTACTTATTACAACTTGTTAATTTGGTAATCATTATTGATCAAATATGTGACAATGATGATGGCGATGTGATGTGATGTAATGGTAGTCAATATATATATGAATTTTTTGTTATCTTGGTCCTGATTAAAGTATGCTATTAACAATTTATGGAAAGACTTTTATTAGAGGGAGATAAAAAAATGGATCTTTGAAGCGTAATAACCATGATTAACTTGTTAACTGACCCAGTTTAATATATTTCTATGAGTCGGACGTAGTTATCCTTAGTGAAACACCTCACATGCACACTTAACATTAAATGAATCAAGATAATCCTCTCGTCTTTTGCTCTCTTCTTGGTATCACCTGCAACACTCACTTGGATCCTAACCTACCCATCCAAAACATTTTGATTTTGAAGTTTCATGAGAAGAAACGGTACGCAAAAAAAAAGCAGCTTTGTTCATCTGTGAAGACAAGAAACTGATACGTTTCATGAGTAAAAACGGTATGAAAAAAAGTTTTGTTCATCTGTGAGACTTAAGAAACTGATACCTAGTAGTTTGGAAAATACATCCAAAACTATTAATCATTGATTAATCGTTTGATTATGATTAAAACTCTTCATGATTTAGGTAAAAAAAGTGAACTCACCAAAAGATATATATATTTAATTTTTCAGGTTTAGCCGAACTCAGGCAGCGTTAAGGAAGAAAGAAAAGGAAATTGCTGACGTGGTAAAGAAAGATCAATGTATTTCTGAAGTCCACTGAGCTAGATTGGACTGGGCTAAGGTATTGTTACCGATTTATGTGCCATATATTTGACCTGTTTGTTAGTTTTTTTCGTATTCTTCAAGTGTCAATTGTACCATTATTCTAAACCTAAATTTTATTACTGTAAAAATAGTCTAAACATATATTTTCACAGTATACTGTTTTTTTTTTTGTTAAATACTAACGGTCAATACAAAAGAGGTTTAGTGAAAGTTTGAGGACACAAGTAGGCATTCCCGGGGAAAACAGAGGAACCAGGAGAGTAGCATGTTGATCATGTGCCAAAATTATGTGCTGTTTGTAATGGTAATTACGTGTTAATCATAAAAATATATAAAATTGCACTTAGTTAGTGAGTCAACTACGTTTTTTGCACTCTTCGGACCGTTTTTGCTCTCCCTCTAACAAAAATATTATGAAAATTAACATGTGTTTTTTCACTCACGTATAATAAAATTGTAGTTACCATTTCTGTAGTGATTTGTGAAACTTTTAAAAAGAAAAATCTAAGTATTAAGGAAATAAAAAAGAATGTTATCCTTTTCGCAAGGATTGCTGGTACTTTTTATTGTAAGTGGCATTTGACTGGTAGTTAGGAGTATAAGTAGTTTTCAATTAATCATGTTCACTCTAATGAAATCCCTTGCCTAGATTTCTTTCCACGAATTCAATCCATATATGTATATAGAACTATGTACATAATTTGAGTATTGCTAACAAGATTGGCTTCAAGACCTCTATATATGTAGAACCCCGCGTATAATTTGGAGTATTGCTAAATAGATTGGCCTCAAAACCTTCTACTCTTAATAGAACAACCTTTTATCTTCTAATTGGTTATTCGAATTCTTAATTTCCTTCGAAGATGTTCCTGCAACCAACATATCATCCACACACAATTATAATAAGATGTAGTCATAACCGTACCTTTTGAAGTAAAAACAATGATCATCATAGCAGCGTAAGCAACGACTCATATGCATTAAATCATCAAACTTCTTTTACCAGTTTCTCGGGGCTTGTATTAAACCATAAAAAATATTCTTATGTACCATCTCTTATTTTCCTTTTACCATGAATCCTTGTGGATGCTTCATGTAAATTTCTTTATTTAGGTCAACATAAAAAAAAAGTTGTCTTTACATCCAACTGTTCAAGATAGAAATCTTCAGAAGACACTAGGCTTAATACTATTCTAATAAAATCCATCTTCACAACTGGAAAAAAAATATCTCATTCTGATCGATACAGGGTCTCCATTGAAACCCTTTTACAACCAAACTCTCCTTGTAGAGAATTTCTCCATTCACATATATTTTCATCTAATAAACCACTTGTTTTGCGATGCCTTCTTACTTTTTGGTAATTTTTCTAACACCCTTGTGTCATTCTCCTCAAGTGAATCTATATCACCTCTCATATAAAGTTTCTACTTGCTCAAATCATTAACCACTAGTGCTTCTTTAATATTTTCCGGTTCACCTCCATCCGTAACTAATAGATGCTTCAAAGCATACCTGGGGTTTGTTTTCAGAGTTCTTGACAATCTGCGTACTTAGTATAGAAATGTAAGAGTAACTCTTCACTGCAGTAGAATCCCTTCTTGTACTAAAGGTTATTCTATGCCATCAACAACACCATGCTCTTCTTGTACCATACTTTTTCCAGAAACATCATATATGCAATATATAACTCTTTATCAACGTTACTTGACCTGACATCTTCAACTTGTGTTGTATTTCTATCATTGTATTACTCATTCTCATTGAAAGTAACATCCTTACTTCTCATTGAAAGTAACATCCTTACTTCTGATTACTCATTCTCATTAAAAGTAACACTGTTAGAGCATTGCTCAGTCGAACTCGCATGCGTTGCTATCTCAAGCATATTTGTCAATGTTAGTGATCAAAACTATAAGTCTTAATTTATAGCCTATTTGTATATGTCTCGGACTAGGACATAGATAGTGTAGTTGAGCTTAGATCTCTCGACGTTCATCTCTTGAATACGAAGAACTACTAATGGGAGCTTGTGGAACTGCTTCGACAAAAAGGTATGTGGAGACTTGAACTCATCTATCACTTGGAAAGTCTATTTCTACTATCTCCTATATTGAGACATAAGTCGTGTTACGATATAGTTTTCTCTATACACATTTGAGATTTCGAGCTGAGTATATCTCGCTTCCATATTTCTCGAAATATGTGTTGGTAAGCTTTCGCTTCAACCAAGTTCATCTTATATCATCAGAAAATTACCGTGTAACATCTTACATGGTTTGTGTGATACCATCATTTGATGTAAGCTTGGACTGTTTCGATAATGATTATTTCAATATCTTGAAAATTGCTTTGATGCTAATAGTGTGTGAAAACGGTTATTGTCATTATAGAAGAATGTTTCAATGATTGAAATAAAGAGTTGATGATGTAATAGTATGTTCGCACATTAGTATATAAGTCCATAAACCGGGAACCAAGAGTATGCATATGTGTGTATACGAAATTGGTGAAGGAGACAGGTTAAGTTTGCGTACCCGTACGCATACTGGTGGAAGTTCTCGAACCGAGAATTTATACCGAGTTTGGAAACTTAACAAACTAAAAAACCGGTTTAAAACTTAACAAACTCAAAAACCGGTTGCTTAAGTACGCATACCTGTACTCATACTTAAGCTGGTTACTTTGTCAAGTCGGTCAGTTCATGGACTTAAATATTTAAATCATAAGGAACGCAATCTTTGCAAACCGTGGTTATAATGTTCATGATTGATTCAAGTGAATCAAACCGATTTGATTTTAATTGTGTTTTCTAAAAAATTGGACAACTCTTTAACTAGTTTCATTTGAGTCATTTGAACTAGTTATGGTTAAGATAAATAAGGTTGATATGAGAGTAATCATATGGATAACCTTGGTTAACTATTTGTGAACCAACATATACATGGTGTACACTTTTAGGTACGGTTATATAAACCTAAATGAGGGTATATTTCATTTGTATGTAACAAGCTAAGTTCGATCTAACGGTTGAAAGATATTAGCTTGTTTGAGTTAGGTTTCTCATCTAACGGTGGTTATCGAATGCTTTGTTACCAAGGTAACTTATATTGCAAACCCTGATTTTAAAACTATATAAAGGAGAACTCTAGCAACTTGGAAGACTAATCCCCATACCTTTTGTGTGTTACTAGTTGCATAACTAGAGTCGATTCTCCTTTAATCTTAGGTTTCTTATCGAGACCCTGTAGGTTAACGACTTGAAGACTTCATTGTGATTGTGAACCCAGACCCAAATATTATATTTGTAGTTGCATGATCTGATCTTGCCGTTTCTATCGTGTTGAGTATAATTGAAATAATTGTCTCGAGATTTTATATCTCTGATAGGAAAGATAGAAAAGTAATCACAAAGAAACTTCTTCTCATTGTTTGTGATTCCACAATAACTTGTTTCGCTAGTCGATTAAGTTTATTGTGAGGTGGTTGATAATACTAGACTGTTCTTCGGGAATATAAGTCCGAGTTATCAATTGGTTCTTGTTCACCTTGATTTATCAAAAGACGGAACAAAAACTCTTGGGTATTTCTGTGGGAGACAGATTTATTCAATCCTATAGAATTTTTTGTGTGAGACAGATTTGTTTATCAAGTTTTCGACTTTGGGTCGTAACAACTCTTGGTTGTGGGTGAGATCAGCTAAGGGAATCAAGTGTGTAGTATCCTGCTGGGCTCAGAGACGTAAAGAGCACAGATGTACCTTGAATCAGTGTGAGATTTATTAGGGTTCAACTACAGTCCAGTCTGAAGTTAATTGGTAGTAGGCTAGTGTTATTAGCGGCTTAATACAGTATGGTGTTCAAACTGGACTAGGTCCCGGGGTTTTGTTGAATTTGCGGTTTCCTTGTTAACAAAATCTTGGTGTCTGTGTTATTTCTTTTCCGTATTATATTTTGTTATATAATTGAAATATCACAAGTTGTGCGTTAAGATCAATCAATTAGAATATCCAACCTTTGGTTGTTGATTTACATTGATTGACACTTGAACATTGGTCTTTGGTACCGTTCAAGTAACTCCTCTTATATTCAATCGGGCTCGCATATTTCTATTTACTGATTGTGGATTGAATTAAGAGTTAGAGATATTAAACTCTTTGATATACTTTATTCTAGATTGAGTCTGACTGTCTAGTTGATTCTCTACTGGAGTAAGTCCTCTCAGATTTCCAAACGAATTGTTGGGTGTGGTTGTTAGACCCCCACATTTTCAAACACCATCACTTCTTGTACCACACTTCTTCCAGAAACATCATATATGCAATATATAACTCTTACTTGACCTGACATCTTCAACTTGTGTTGTATTTCTATCCTTGTATTATTCATTCTCATTGAAAGTAACATCCTTACTTCTGATAACTTTGTGACCATCCCAATCCCAAATTATACACCCAAAAGTGTCACCTCTATAACCAATGAATACAAACTTCGTTGCTTGAGCACCTATTTTAAACCTATCACTGGGACTCAGTTGAACATAACCAACAACCAAAAACTTTCAAATATGAAAGATTTACCTTTTTGCTGGTCCACACCTCCTCATGTATCTTCATATATAATGAATTACTAGGTTTCATATTGATTAGATAAGCAGTCAATTTTGTTGCATGTGCGCAGAACGTCATTGAAAAATCATATTGCAACCTCATACACCTTACATGTGCATTCAACGTCAAATTTATATATATGCTTCGCTACGCTATTATTTTTTGGTGTCCTTGTAACTGTCATCTCCAAATGATTTCCATTAGTAACTGATAATTGTAAGAATTTTATCTTATTATACTTACTTAATTATCTGACCTTTAAGCACTTCAACTTTGTATCAGTTTCTGCTTCTATCAAAGCCTTCCACTTCAGAAACATTTTAAATACCTCATATTTATTCTTTATCAGTTTTCATAAGTTAGTGTCTTTAAATACCTTTAATATCTATTGCTAAAGTAGATCCGTCTAAAGTCGGGTATATAGTATCAACTTTAAATCATCGAGCCAATACCAAGATCCTTTCATCACTTTGCAATTGCGTTTCATAAGCATAACTTCACATTCATTATCACAAACTTGACCCACAGACACCAATTTTTTCTTCAAATTTGGAACGTGTCAAACATCCTTCAACTTCCATATCGAACTATATATTGACTTTCACAATCACATCACCAAACCGATGATATCACATGTTACACCGTCAACTAAGAATACTTGGACATAGTCTTTCCTTATAAGAGGTCATAGTACTCTTATCTCATGTAGCATGGAAATAAGCTTCCGAGTCTATAATCCAAGAGTATTAGAAAACCTTCAATATAATCATCTTACTGTTATCAACAAAGACCTTCACTATTTCTACACCTGCAACTATATTGATCTCTTCTTAATTGATTTTTTTCTACCGTTATTAACATCTTTCTTTTTTGGAAAATCATGCATGTAGTGTCCTTTTTTGTTACGTGTCCAAAAATCCACCATAACTCTAGGTCGGATTGAGAATTCCCCTTAGACTTTCCTCTAGACTTCCATCTTGATTTTTCATTTTTCCTATTTGAACTTCTACCTCTATTATCATGCTCCATACTTAAGGCTTAACTTGAAAACTAGAACCATTGTAACCTTGTTCTATTGTTCTCTCTTCTTCAGCTATCAACCCGTGTTTCACATCTTCAAGCATCAACTTATTACTCCCTGCAGAATTGTTTATAATTATTCTTGCTGTCTTTCAACTCTTTGGTAATAAAAACAACAGTCGTAAATCTTGATTTTTATCATCAAAAGTAGTGCTAACTTTTGAAATCCAAGAAATAATCGATTTAAGCTTCCTAAAATGTGCTGAAATCGCCTTCTTGCATCTTCAGATTCTAGTGTATCTATAATAATCTTCGTACTAGTTGTATGTTATTGTAAACTTCCTATGTTAGACATCTATGGATCATGACCACACACTACCAGTCAAGAACTAACCATTCTGCATCTTTAAGTGCTCCCGTTTTCGCAACTCTATCTAATGGAACATCAAGGTATTTACCCTATAGGTAGTTGATCAAATTTTGATAGTGGTAAATAAGGTTGTCGTCCACTCGGACTTGTTGAAATTGATTCCAGGCTTAAATATAAAAATACTAAAAATAAGAAATTATATTCAAAATATGTCACGGGATGAAGAATTCACTGGGACTCAGGATTTCACTGCTTTCATATTCAAGTGGTTCAAAAATTAATCCTAGACATTTATCGCTCAAACAAAAGAAATATCAACTCTAATATTTTGCCAAGGATAGATTTCGTAAAATATCAATTGTAAATTACAAGCATAGTGTATCTAAAGCACCTAAGACTAAGCATACACTATCTAACAAGATGACAATTGATTAATAGAAATCATAAATCATTTAAAATTGGTGCAAAAAGTAAATAAAAGAATTAATCAAATTACCACATTGATGAAATCCAGCTTCCTCCGTCATCCCAATGTTGGGTTTAGCTCATTAGGTTGGAAAAACGCTCGAAATATAATTTAATTACTCAAAGTGTTTACAAATAATGAAAATGGGAGAAAACTATTAACGCAATGATTTTATTTTCTCTCCCCAACTCTCCCCCCTTCTCTATGCACCCAGCAACCTATTTATACTCAACAGGCTCCCAAAATCTCAAAGATATCTTCATTAATCGCCCTTATTTCTTTCCTTCTCTCACTGCCGTTATGAGAATATTTTGTTTCCTTTTAACAGAGATGCACTGGATTTTTTTTTCTCTGTCACGATGTTTTCTCAGACCTCTACACTACACACGCATTGATTCCACGTGAAACATGTTGTTGCCACACACAGTCTTTCCTACAATACAACAGTCAATACGACGAGAAAGTTTTCACCCTCTGTTGCGTGGAATTTTCACGTTTCTTTCCTTTTATACGAATCTGACTCTTCTAACAACCCTGTTTGACTGAAACAGGTGTAACCAAGTCCAAAACAACAAGAATCCCGGCAAAATCTCTCCAACAATCCTTGCAAAACTCGGTGAAATTCTGCTCTCACCACCGGTGATTATCCATCCCAGTTCTTTCGATAATAATGACCATACCAAGTCATCTCGTGCAAATACAACCATTGAGTCTCGCTAAATCATCCCAAAATCTCGAACAAAAATTCTTCCTGTGATTGCAACGGATTCTCGCCAAAACAAATTTTTTGAAATGTTAAAGATGAAGTGCCCTTATCCAAAACAGCGGTGCCTTTAACAGTTGGCTGGAAATAGTAAAAAGGGTTCCTCTTATCCAGAAGTGGGTGCCCCTTAGTAATTGAGGTGCCCCTTAACCAATAGTAAGAGTCCGAATAACACGTGTCCTCCGGGTGCCAAAATCAACTTTTCGAGCCGAAAATTCCAAAAATGTTTATTTTCCAAAAATACGTACAAACACACAAAAAACCATAATTAGTAAAATATCGAACACTAACAATACAGAACATTGAGAACAAAATAGACACATAAATGCGTCTATCAAATACCCCCAAACTTATTATTTGCTAGTCTCGAGCAAATTAAATCTAAAAAAATAAAACCGAGTTAATCTCGGAAGGGTTTACCATAGGTGTACCTACAAAACCATTACTCCAGACCCTAGCTATCTACGCAGAACCTTGAAAGGCACTAAAGAATCTCCTTGGTTGGCATACCTATTGACCACAGGAGGAAGTACCCTGATGCGAAATTCCAATTGATGTACACGAGTTTGCACTCAAGCATACTAAAATTCATATAAAGTGACAGAGCTCTACTCAGATAGTTTCTGTACATCATAACCGGAGTCAACCAATCACATGGAAAGATTAAGAAGATGGATAAAGAGAAAAGATAGATGGGTTAAAGTGAATAGTGTTTCCCATATCTGTCTGAAGGCCTCTGCCAAGATAGACCTATCCTAATGGACTGAGATACTGGTCTGACTAATACCAACACAACTGGTATATACAAGGGGACCAGTGGTCGATAAACCTAACTCTAGTTCAACACAACTGGCATATACAAGGGCACCAGTGGTCGACTTTATTGAATTTATTCCGGTTGTTCTGATGGTCTGGTCTTAAGTTTTTTTTTTTTTGGTATCTCAATCACCTTATTTCACCCTAGCAAAGGTAACAACTTGAATCGTATGCCCCACCAAATCATTTAAAAAATAAAAACACAAGGATTAGGATTCAACGAGATATGGCGAAACTACCATGTTTTTTTTAACTCTAACACCTGAGCTCTGTACTTTTATGAATAGACTCTTTAGATGTTTCCATCAAATCAGATTGGTTCCTCAACTCCTACAACCAAGATGTTTCCATCCACTTAGATAGGTTAGTGTTATCCTTAATAAACATAAATTTCTAGGATCTGGAGTTTATTTATTTATATTGCGACTAAAAAGTTTCTCCCATACCCCCAAACTTAAACCTAACATTGTCCTCAATGTTCTAAAGATAAAATTAAAAGCATGAACAAGGAGAAACTGTTACCATTTGAAGCAAAAGAGTTAAGGAAAGATTTTACCGTGTTGCATGAGATTGGGTTACCTCCCAAGAAGTGCTAAGTTTAAAGTCTTCAGCCAGACTTGGAAGAATTAGTCACGTCGTAGAATCATATAGTAGTAGCCGGAATAACTGTGGGTCATCTGGATCAAAAAGTGTTACCCACAAGAAGAGGAAACTACAATAGATCAAGAAGATACCGAACATACCCTTGCTTAAGACAACTACATCTAATTGTGGTTCAGGTTCAGGCTCTATAAAAGGGTCTAAATAAAAAGTTTTCATCGGTTGGATTTCCTCAAAGGCATTCTGAAGATCAGGATGAAGAGTCTGGAAATACTCAATTAAGAACTTAGAAGCGAATAACAAAAGCCTGAATAATTGGGGATCCTCTAAGTCAATTAGATTTGACTCACACAGCTGACCACAATTAAAGAGGTGGTCTTCCTTAAGAAAATGTGTCGACCCTAATATCCTAAAGTAATTAGGTTTAGTCTCAAAACTTAATAACCGACACATCTGAAAATCATATGTTCCCACAATTGGTTGAAAAGTTTTTGGTGGGAAAACAAAGTCAATCTTGGTATCATATCCTGGGTTAACCACATCAACCAGAGGATGGGTTTCTAACAACTGAGCTTCTTTCTGGACATCATTAGGTTCGGGAAAACATGTATGAAGATAATCTTGTAAGATGGTTGAGGCATAAATGTCAAGTCCTACACGAGGGAACTTTATAAGAGTTAAAGAACACGGAGAATGATAATCACCCCCAAACTTAGAGTTTTCTGTGTCTCTATAAAGACTAGTCACAACTTTCCTAATTTCTAGGTCATCAGATTCCTGGAAATGGTCAATTGATTCTTCTAAGTTGGGTTCATCCTCACTCATTTCTACGAGTTTATCATCTTCTAAGACTAGTGTTTCTAAATCGCTAGACTCTAAAACAGTATTCTCAGGGTAAACTCTTTCCTCCAAATCATTATCGGCTTTGTAAACAGGAAATACTACATCGTCTAAAACGAGGTATCTCTAGTCAAATCCTCGTCCTTTTGAATAGGTGAATAATTATTAAAATTATTTGGATTTGAAATAGAAATAATATTATCATTGTAAAGCTCAATTGGAGTATCCATTTCCTGATCACTATTCCTACATAAGTATGATTCTCCATCAACACTATCCTCATCATAATAACATGAAAAAGATCGAACCTCATCAAAACAAGTAGTGCTACCAATTCTAACCTCGTTATCTTGATCATGTAAATAACTATGTTCATTCTCAAGGGTATTATTGGATACACTATATTGGCAATTCAAGTAATTTCGAGCAATTCTTTCGTTCGTCTCAGCTATCAGCTTGAGGAGGTCTTCTAAAGAAGGTTCACTCATTATTGTAGTTCTTTCGTCTATAATTATACTATTCATCTCAGCTAACTTACGCGTCGACTCAGCTAACTTCCTGAGGGACTCTTCTAAAGGAGGAATATGAACAGAGGGATCATAAAAAGGACTACTTTTCAATAGTTTGATTGTATCCTCTAGAGACGAAGAACTAGTACTATAATCTTCTTGCTCGTAAGACTGATGCATGTGTGGATAGTAATTGGGCTCACCAGGGTATGACCCATATCCTTCCAAAGGTTGGCGTTCCCAACCACTATTCACACTATGGTAAGAGTAATGTCCATATTATTCAGTTGGATATTCATATTCATTGTGATGGTTATTATAATACCAGTTCGACATCCTAACTGAAAGGGGATTCTAAACAAGCACAAAGAAGGCTGACTCGACCACAACAAACCTATTTTATCTAGCAAACAAAAAGCATGATGGCTCCCTTAGATTTTTTCTAGACCAGCTTCTAATCCTTCGAAAGGGAATTCGTTACAATTTGAGCAAACCTCTCTGGAATCAATCCGAGTAAAAGTAAGTTGAATTGAGGCGAGGGAAGCTCAGTGGAGCTTTGATACCCAAAGCCTCACCGTAATTACAAGGCGGCGCAGTAACGCATTCAACTCACAGAAACCATCATGAACTTTGAAGTATGCTTAAAAGAGTAACCAATATTTTTGGAATGACTTTCCTATTAAGCTCATTACCATATCGGTCTCGTTCTAGTCAGTATTTTAAGCTTAGGTTCGCTTAGGTTACGTGTTCCTAAGGCGAGCAAGAAGGAAACGGTGATGAAATCCGAGTCCTTATCTTGATTTGGCCAGGCCTTTCCCTTTACTAGAAAATTAAATCCGATTTCAGGTCCTCAACATATATGCATACAAAATCATCCAGTAAACCCGCTGACAGGGGATTCGCGGGTGTTTAGAATTCTTACCTCCCGTTCCAGACGGGGGATGAACCGTTGAGGTTGACTCGGGCCACCGACTCCAATGTCAGTGTACGAACCCGAGGGGCCGAGACAGTATCGTAATTGTCGTCCTTCCCTGTGCAGTTTATATTTAAACCAACCCTTCCTTAGGGTTTTAAAAATAAATTCCAATGTTCAATGTTCGAAAGAAAAGAAAAAAAATGTCCAAAAATAAAAAATTACAAAAATAAAAACCTTAATTACAGTTTCTAAAAAAATAAAATAAAATAATATACAAAATCTTCTTCTTCACTCCTTTTGGATTCCTTCTTTGTTTCCTTCTTTAGCTTCGCTTTTCTTTTCAGCACTTTCTCTTTTTTTTCTTTAGCTCAGCTCCAAATCTGAAAGCAAACAAAAAATACCAAAACGCATAAAAAATAAAAAAATAAATAAATAATAAAAAACAAACAAATCTATACAAAAGTCCGCGTCGGCGGCGCCAAAAATTGATCAAATTTTGAATAGTGGTAAATAAGGTTTTCGTTCACTCGGACTTGTTGAAAATGATTCTAGGCTTAAATATAAAAATATTAAAAATAAGAAATTATATACAAAATATGTCACGGGATGAAGAATTCACTGGGACTCAGGATTTCACTGCTTTCATATTCAAGTGGTTCAAAAATTAATCCTAGACATTTATCGCTCAAACAAAAGAAATATCAACTCTAATATTTTGCCAAGGATAGATTTCGTAAAATATCAATTGTAAATTACAAGCATAGTGTATCTAAAGCACCTAAGACTAAGCATACACTATCTAACAAGATGACAACTGATTAATAGAAATCATAAATCATTTAAAATCGGTGCAAAAAGTAAATAAAAGAATTAATCAAATTACCACATTGATGAAACCAGCTTTCTCCGTCATCCCAATGTTGGGTTTAGCTCATTAGGTTGGAAACACGCTCGAAATATAATTTAATTACTCAAAGTGTTTACAAATAATGAAAATGGGAGAAAATTATTAACGCAATGATTTTATTTTCTCTCCCCAACTCTCCCCCTTCTTTATGCACCCATCAACCTATTTATACTCAACAGGCTCCCAAAATCTCAAAGATATCTTCATTAATCGCCCTTATTTCTTTCCTTCTCTCGCTGCCGTTATGAGAATATTTTTTTTTCCTTTTAACAGAGATGCACTTGATTTTTTTTGCTCTGTCACGATGTTTTCTCCGACCTCTATACTACACACGCATTGATTCCACGTGAAACATGTTGTTGCCACACACAGTCTTTCCTACAATACAACAGTCAATACGACGAGAAAGTTTCCACCCTCTGTTGCATGGAATTTTCACGTTTCTTTCCTTTTACAAGAATCTGACTCTTCTAACAACCCTGTTTGACTGAAACAGGTGTAACCAAGTCCAAAACAACAATAATCCCGACAAAATCTCTCCAACAATCCTTGCAAAACTCGGTGAAATTCTGCTCTTACCACCGGTGATTATCCATCCCAGTTCTTTCGATAATAATGACCATACCAAGCCTGTTTAGTGTTAACAGGTCCAAACAAGCTGAATCTGGTGGTTGAATCTTCCTAAACATCCTCCAAATACAAAACAAGGATAATCGGGTTTAAAAGATAAACTTTCACTCTTTTGCTTGCACACGATTTCCAGCCAAAATTAGATGATTCTAAAGCTCATAACACGCTTGTTAATCTCCGTCAAGTCATCTCATGCAAATACAGCCATTGTGTCTCGCTAAATCATCCAAAAATCTCGAACAATAATTCTTCCTGTGACTGCAACAGATTCCCGCCAAAACAGATTTTTTGAAATGTTGAAGATGAAGTGCCCTTATCCAAAACAGCGCTGCCTTTAACAGTTGGATGGAAATAGTAAAAAGGGTTCCTCTTATCCAGAAGTGGGTGCCCCTTAGTAATTGTGGTGCCCCTTAACCAATAGTAAGAGTCCGAATAACACGTGTCCTCCGGGTGCCAAAATCAACTTTTCGAGCCGAAAATTCCAAAAATGTTTATTTCCCAAAAATACTTACAAACACACAAAAAACCATAATTAGTAAAATATCGAACACTAACAATACAGAACATTGAGAATAAAATAGACACATAAATGCGTCTATCAGTAGTCTTCCATCCGAGGGTTCCAAAACCCAAAGTTCTTCCCATTAAAAGCTTTAACCCTTGCTACCGTACTTTTGTCATTATGACCCATAACCTCCCCTCCATTTTTTTTTGAAACGTAACCCTCTGATACCAGTTCTCATGATAAATTCTAAAAGAAAGTGGTGCATACAATTCTTTAAAATACTAATAGACCGAGTAATAAACATGATTAATGTTATGATGAATAAGAAGTAAACCAAACACAAAAAACAATATATAATAAACGAGAAAACTAAATCAAACTCACAAGACACAAGATTTATAGTGGTTCAGCAATATACACAATGTGTATATATCGTCTACGTCCATTTTAAGTTGTACCCACTCAATTCCACTATGAAGAAACCATTACAACGCAGAACAACTTGGTGTGAATCCCAACGAATACTTGGTTACACTGCAATAATTATCCGAGATTATTACTTTGTCTCTTTTTCCTCACCTACTTGCACAACAAACCAATAGATTTTACCCAAAATCTATTGCAAGAATTCTCCCTTCTTCTCTCTACAATTGTATTTCACTTTTAATCATTCCTTAAACTCTCTACAAGCCTTAAAACCTATTTATATAGGTTATATAAGCTTGGCTTCCAAGAATATTAACAGGTTAGGAAACCCTTTTCTAAAGCACAACTAATTAAGCAGGAAATAAAAATGCCATCCAGTTCGCAAACTTATTCGTAAAAATCTTGCAAGAACATCTCCTTTAGTGCCGGTTTGGAAAACGGCAAATTCAGTTGGTAAACAACTTGTAACAAAAGTGTCCTGAAAAGTCTCTTTTTATGCCGGTTTGCGAACTATCAAATTCAGTTCGTGGAGAATTATTAAGTCTCCGGTATTTTAACAACATGTTCGGAAAGAACTTCCGAGATGCCACAGACAACCCACCAGCTCTTCGTATTTCAGAGGTAGAAGATTATGCTACTCTTCTCACTGTTATTGGTGACAACCCACCAGCTCGGGATGGACTGCCAGGCACGAGAAGATGGAAACTAAACACTTCGGGGTTCTTTACAGTTAAGTCACTCTATGCTAAACTGGTTAGTGAATTTGGTGTTGAAATTTTTTCTTATCAGTTTATTTGGAAGTCTTCGATATCTCCTAAAATTAGTATCTTAATGTGGTGTTTAATTCATGATAAGCTGAATACCATAGATGTACTACTACACAAAAGTATGAATCTGTATAACTCTTGTGCCTTATATGGAATTGGTATTGAGTCGCAAAACCACTTATTTCTCCATTGTAAGATTGCATACAAAATGTGGTCTAGTATGATCTCTGGTACAAATTGGGTGTGGGTTATGTCTGGTTCTATGAAGATCTTGGCAGAGATATGGAAACAACATATATTCTCTAGTTTTGGTAACTACATATGGGATTTGATTCCGGCAACAATTGTTAATACGATTTGGCGAGAATGAAATTGTAGACACTTCGAAACTCAATATCTTTTCAAGACAGATGATGACTTGGTTCACGAAACTAAAACATCAGTCCTAACTTGGGCAGCAGCAGGAGGACATTGTGTTCACTTAAACTTTTCAAGTTCTGTACTTAATTCTTGGGATTTAATCTTCATGTAATTTCTATCCTGCTTTTATTTTCTTTCATCCTACCTTTGGTAGAAACCTTGTACATTCTTCTTTTCCTTAATTCATCTTCTCTTTTTATCAAAAAAAAAAAAGATGCCACATACATACTGGTTCCGAAATTTTGGTCCGATAAATTTTACAAGGGATATTCTCTTAGTCGTCAAATCGATTAAAGTATATACCGTTCGTCACTGGTTACCGCCGCTACTGATATGCTACCATTTCTATAGTTTCTTTAACTAGAAACTTTCTATTTCTGAAGGCAAAATTTGAGTATTTTCGTGTTTTCATTTCATGACATGTGATTGAAGGCACCTTCAAAACCTTCTATTATGAATGAAACAATGTTTCAGCGAACATTTACAAAAAAAAAGTATATATGAACTAATATAAAATGCACATATACATATGTCAAATACTAAATAAGTGGGAAAATGACCGAACTTCCCTGGGTTTCTTTAATTGAGACGAGGGTGTAAATTTTTTACGATCCGCGAGTTATAACCCCAAAGGTGTCACTATGCATCCACAAAAAACTCATCAAAACAAAAATAACACAAAAACCCCATAAAAAAAAGTGACACAAAGCCCCCAAAGAATTTGATGAAGCCAATTTTGGTTTCATCATAAAATTTGATGAAACCAGATTTGAAATTTAGGTTTTTTGTATCAATTTTTAAAAATTTGGGGGTTTTGTATCAATTTTGTTTAAGATGGAGTTTTAATGGATCCCAACATTTGAATGGGGTTTTTATACCACAAGTTTGGTCACCTTGGATTTTTATAACTAGTTCTGAATTTTTTAAACAAAATTAGTTCTCGGTCTCGAAAACAACAAGCGCTATTTTGCTCAAAAGTACATCACAAACATATATTACTATGGAATTACCTAGTCATTCAAATATGAGACGTGTATCATGGAATTAATCTGGCTAAGAGTAATCAAGATTGATTGTTTAATCTAATTTAAAAGTTGAACCTGTTATTCATTTCCAAAATTTAAAAAATGGTGTTGTTTCACTATACTTATACAAGCTTTGGCGGGTGTAAATTGTGAGCACAAATTTGTACAGAACATTTGATATATATGTTTACAGGTATGGAATTTGGAAACAAGGATTGAAAAGTTGATCCGAGATTTCATTGTCTTGTCTCGCTCCTGACGGAGACGGACCCAAATGCGAAATTGACTACATTGGTATGGAGGTATTATATTGAAGGACCAAACATTTATAGCCGGTGTCTTTATTCCACATGAATTGTGTAATATCGAGAAGTTTTGTTTCAATAAAAACAGAATTTATTTCCGGATGTTCGGTTATATCTTAATGGTGGGTTTGGATGTAGAATTTAAAAGGTGGAATTTATAGGTCCAGGAGATTTGGTAGAATTACGTTTCCCTTCGTACGTTTGGTTACCCGAATCTTTGGAATCACGTTTCATATGGGAACCAGTTTTCCAGCAAATCCTCCATATGGAATCCGACCCCTCCCTCTAAGATTTGCTGAGAAACTTATCAAGAGATTTATGGACCCACTTTTTTAAAACTCTAACTCCCATATATATGCAATTTTAAGATTTGAGGATAATGTCGAATAGTATAAAGACTTTAAAATAAAAGAGTTATATGAATCCCAGAATTTGTGATCCCAGGGAATTATAAATTCCTGAAAATGATGAATTCTGCAAACAAACCCACCATAAATTTATTTGTCCCAATTAGATTTTAAAAACACTACCCAATGAACCAAGTCAATGTACCGGCGGAGCGTTTGCATCATCTTGTATGTCTTCTTGTTCCGTTAGGTCTCTCATGATGCACAAAATTCTTCACCGCCTAATTCTTTTTTAATCTTGAGTAGTTGAAATGTGTGCTAGTTTGGACGAACACTCGTTTCTTCTACAACTATAATGTCATCGCTTGTGTTCGTAAAATAATGTCTATCGAAATATGGATATATACTTGAATAAATTTGGTGCGAAAATGACCGAACTTCCTTTTGAGGTTTCTTTAATGCGAGAGGACGGTGCAAATTTTCTAAAAAAGAACTTTAAAGTTATAATTTGGTCCCTAGTTTAGGTTTACCCTAAAATTACTACCAACAACCTCCATGACTTTGGTCAATGATAATTGAATAGTCTTGTCCTCCTTATAGAAACCATCTTCTATATTCTATCAGCAGACCGCAGTTGCTAAATTTCTTTCTTCCCTCGAATATTTCTTAATTTAATACTACAAGGTTTCATTGGCTTCTATTTTTGGTTCACTTTCATATATATTAATCTATCGATCATCTTTCTCAATTATTTCTTGAAATCATTCATCTCTATAAACCTTGTTTTTGTCAACAATGACTTTTTTCCTCTGCTGTTATGCAGATGATCAGGTTATTGAACCGACCCAGATTGATAAGACTGGGAACATGTTTACTACACCTCTTATTTCCATTAGTAATAATTTTGTATTAAATACGAAGAATCTTCCTACTGTGAAGCGTCCGAAATCACCTGAGAAGAAGAAAGTTCAAACCCAATTTTATTATTTAGCTCTTCCTGCTCCGAGCAAGACTGTCGATGTACCGGAGGATTCAGTTGTCCATATAGATGCAGAAGATGCTGATAATTCCTTAGCCGCAGTGGAGTATGTTGAAGATTTGTACAAAGTTTACAAAAGCGCCGAGAGTTCGAGTCGAGTTCGTGGTTGTGGACACACGAACTACGCGGGGTCCGAATGCCCGCAATCAATTGTTAAAGTCTAAAGAGATTACGATGATGATACCCGGATGTGGGTTCATTGGCTCAAAACCCACGGGTTTATCATGGCCTCCTCCAACTTCCCCATGCGTAGCGATTATGCATGGGGTACAAATATAAAAGGAAAACAACATATATAAGCAAATGCATGCGGAACTAAATAAATGCAAAGTGCTGAAATGTAAATAAGACCAAGGTTTACGTGGTTCAGCACTAAGGCCTACGTCCACGGGGTTTGTTGTTCTGCTATATTATTCACGGTTACACGAATAGTTTGAATGACTTGGGGTTTACATATTTCTCTCCACTATGGGATTCCTTACCTTTGCTATTCTCTCTCTCTCTCTCTCTCTCTCTCTCTCTCTCTCTCTCTCTCCTCTGATGTTTTTTCGATCCCCCTCCCCCTTTGTGGAGATTGGGTATTTATAAGGTAGGAATGTGGGACCCATCTCTGAAGACCGTTGGAACCTTATCTTCTAGTGTCTTGTGTCCATCACGCAGAGGTATGCGTTTCCCCCTAGATCCCGCGGAGGCATCTTCGCTCGTTCCACAGGTCGGTCGACACGTGCACTGCTCAGAGTGTTTAATGCGGATGGTTGAGGGGTCTGCTCGTGTCAGACAAGTGTCTTCTGCCCCTGTCAGTCCGTGTCAGCTGACTTTCTCCCCACCGTTGATCTTAGCTCCTCTTTTGGGGATGAGATAAAGCAACTCCTAGGGGTTTATTTGGTGCTTCGCGACGCATCGTGTTTTGATGTCTTGGCTTGCATGCTTTCCACGTACCTTTCTGTATCCACGTGTCCGATAGTGAGATATATGTGTACACAATTTGCCCCTTTTCTTCAGGCTTAACTGACTAAGGGGTGCCTTGAAGAAAAACTATCGTCGCATATCCTTCTCACTCCTAATAACTTCTCCTAGATACTTGGGCACGTCTTTTATTCGTGCATTAACTACTTATGTAACGGGCACGTTTTCCTATTTCTCCCTTAATTTCCTCTTTTCTTTCGGGTATTTTAAGGATGGAGAGGAAATTTAATTTCATTCTTCCTAAACACTCTCTCAGTTCATTCTTCCTTTAAGTTTCCTACCTGCCTTCATTAAACCTGTGACCTTAAATTCTTTGTCAGTCTTCATTGCACCTGTGATCTTATCTTCTGTCAGTCTTTATTGCACCTGGGATCTTCCCCTGTTCGTTTCTTCTACTTGCTGTTTTTTGCCGGTGAGTTTTTCTTTTCTTGATTTCACTGTTTTATGCCGTGTTGAATTGTGAATTTTCTGCTATTTGTTGTTCCTTGTTTGTGATGAAGAACTCTTTCTGATGCTTGCATACTAGTTTGCCCATGTTCTTCATCTTAAATTAAGGCAGCCATTACTTCGAGGGTGGAGTATTGAGATTGTATCCTAATTTTAGGGTTTCTTTGTTGTCGTGGTTGTATTGCTATGAATGTGTTTTTTGATTTTTGGTTATTGTGTGTAACCTGTTCTTGATTTTATTCTTTCCGCAGCCATGTCTGACCGTCCACGGCCTACCTATGAGACTCCTGATTCTAGGTTGTCGAGATCTCCTCAGCGTCGAGAGTCTCAGGATGATGTTCGTCGGAGTCGAGTGTCTTCCGGAGCGAGAGCCTCGTCTTCTCGGGAAGAGATTCCTCCAATAATTCCGTCTGGCTCACGGAGAATATTTAATCAGTCAATGGTGCGTCCTCGTGAAGAGACTCGGAGTACGCAGGCTCCTCCCCGCACTGTTGCTTTTGACGTTCCTCCTTTACGTTCGTTAGTGCCCGAGCATCATCCACGGTCTTCTCCAACTTTGAAAGGGAAGAATACAAAGGGCGTAGCTCCTGCGGCTGGATCTTCAAAGAATCCCCCCGTGAAGAGAAAAGCGTCTGAAGCGTTTGTTAGTTCATCCGGTCCCGCCGAGGAGGAAGAGGCTGCTCCCTTGATACGCAGTGTTTCTGTGAGCAGGAGAAAAGTAACCTTCAAGCATATCGATCTTGAAATATTCAAGGAGAAACATGAGCTCCAAGCCTTCGGGGTTCGTTTTTATGCCCCCGAGGATGATATTACGTATGAGCTGATCTCTAAGTACGAATTCGATGAATTTCACTTGTTAACGACGGTTGGGGCCTTCGAGGCTGGTCTGATGCTGCCGTTGTACAAATCGGGTGATTCCTTCTATTACGACGTGCTTGCTAGTCGTGAGGGTTCTTCCACAAATACTCATAGCCGTTCCGTATCCCAATTATCGGGGAATTATCTCCGCGCTCTGAAGGAATGCTATCTGCGGAGTAAGGGGGAAACGTCGATGACTTGCTACGTCCCCAATCCCTTGGAGAAGGAATGGTACACTCCTGAGAATTTTAATAACTCCTTCGGTGATTACGTCAATAGCAGGAATCGCAAGCCGTGGAGTGTCAGCCTTCGGAATCTTCCTGCTCCTCGAGGCGAGATTCGTCTGTTAAATGAGGTCAACGATGCCAAGCTGAAGTATGTTCCTGGCACGGAGGCGTCCAATCGTCGGAAACTCTTCCCCGCGCGAGAAAGGATCAAGCGTGATCATGACTACGAGTGGCACGCCACTGTCATTGAGATAGTAGGTCCGTGGGCTTATGGTTGGATTCCCGGTTCCCGCGGATGGCGGCCAACCGAGAATAGTAAGCCGCGCGAATCTCCTCCCGCTCGCTATGGAGATTTCTGCCCCTGGCGTCTGAACTTTGCGGGCATGAATTTTCCTTATGCCCTGGATGTCGTAGAGGGAGACGAGGAGGATGGTTCCGGTGCTATACTCCCCTCGAAGAATGTCTCAGCTGCTCAGGTACGCAGATTCTAGTTGTGTTTCGTTTTTATAACTTCCATCAGACGGGAAGAATAATTCCTTTGTGGTGTCGGTTTCAGGTATTGAAGAAGACAAAGATTAGGCCGAAGCAGTCTTCTACTATGGTGGTGGGTGAGGTTGAGGTCCAAGAAGAAGTTACTAGTCCTGTGAACGAAGAGTTTGCCGAGGACGAGATTACAGATGGGGAGGAACGTACTGGTACCTCCCCTATCAATGCCGAAGAAGAGGTCTTTGCTGGTCCCACCGGTGATGGAGGAAGGAACAAGGGTGTAGTGGCGGATGATGTTGTCATCGAGGATGTTTCCGTCCCTGCGGGTGATGTTATGGATACCCTCCCTACTTCTCAAGAATTTTCTTTCGATCGGATGTATTCCACGGGAGAGTTCTTTGACGAAGCCCTCGATTTTCCCGAGGACTTCTCTTTACTTTCCCCTAATGACAATTGGGATGTTCTTGGTGGTGATGGTAATGGTGATGCTGCTGTAGAAGGTGTTGGTGCGGAGGAGCCTGCTGTGCATGTAGGCGTGGGAGAACATGCCAACGTTCGTGCTGAGGGGGTCGATGCGGTCAAAGGAAAATCTGTTGTGGACGCGCCCGCCGATAGTCTTCCCCAGTCGCCAATGTCTGAGGGTGAGGATGCCATCATGAGTTGGTTCAAGGAGAAGAATCTTCTGTTTGTCTCTCATCCTGCTCCTGTGGTTGTTGGGGAAAAGGAATCAACCGCGTATACCCGTCGTATGATGGAGATGTCTTCGAAGGCGCAGGTGTCTGAAGCCTGGGGAACAAGGTTGACCGTTCCCGAAGCTACCCTCGTGCCGGAGCCTCCTACTTCTGTTGCCGATATGATGGCTGTTGCCGACGGGTATCAATATGGCTTCCCGCAACAGCGCGTGCTGGAGGTAAATTTTCGTACATTCTTGTTCGTGAGAATAGGACGCTTTGGTTGAATAATGTTTTGTCATTTTGATGTGTAGATGATGAGGAGCGAGCATTGCAACCACGTGCTATATCAGTTCTTTAAAGAAAAATCTCTGAAGCTCGAGGCTAAGCTTCGTCATCGGGAAAAGGAATTATCTGCGGCGGAGGTGGAAATAGAAGAGCTGAAGAAAAGCCTTAAGGAAAAAGAAAGACTGGGTGAAGCAGAGGCTGATCTTCGTTCAGAACTTATTGCAGTGCGCGCTGAGTTAGAGCAAACTCGTAGCCAAGTTTCCACTTTCACAGGTTTGGTTCTTTTCCTTCGTCGTTTATCATCATTCTTTTCTCTTAGTTGTTCTGTCTGAGTCTCCCCACCCTATGTCCAGTGGGTGGCATCCCCGAGCTGGTATGGCTTCGAAACGAAAGAGCTCGGCAAAAATCTCGTATTAGAGATTTGGTTGAGAAGATTAAGAGTGAGGCTAGGAAATGGGATGCTCGGGCTGAAGTATGGCGCGCGCGGCATGTTCAGATGGTCGACATGCAAAATCTGTACAACCATGATCGTGCTTTATTTAATGGCACACTGCTGTGGACCAGTGATAATCTGCGGGAATCCCGCGAGCGTACTTCCTTGTTGGAATCTAGGATTCAGCTATTGGAAGAAGAATTACAGACGGCGCGGTCCATTCCTCTTTCGGGGGTCCAAGATAATATGCTTGGTCTTGCCAGGGAACGAGATGATGCTCGTGCTGAAGTCTATGCTCTCAGCAATGCTCTTTCCGCGTCTCGTGCCGATGTAGCCCGTCTTGCTGAGTCTGAGAGGAATCTTGAAGTGTGCATGTATAGACTCAGCAAAGGGGTCTCAGAGATAAATAAAGAGGTCGACCACCTTCGTCATATGGACTCGATGAAGCAGGTAGAGTTAGATGCCTGTCAATTTACTCTCACCAACCTTCAACTAGACTATAAGAAATTATCCGCGGAATATGATCATCTTGATGAAGCGCGAGATGCGGTTGTTAATGAATATGAAGAGGCTTCGGCTTGTGTCGAAGGTATAATCCCAATTCATCGAGTGTGATCTTGTTTGTTTTCTACTCTAACTCCGTGGTGTTGTCTTTTTCAGGGCTCGAGGAACGGCTTCGCGTCACAAATGAAGAACTTGAAAAGGCTCAATCTTCCTTAGCACAGCAAAGGAACAAACCAATCACTTCAAGAATTTAGCAGCCACCCGCGAGGAGGCCGTTGGTGCTGCTTCCAGAGAAGTGAACCGGCTATCCTCGTTATTATCCCAAGCCCAACAGCGGACAACAGTTATTAAACATAAGGCTCGTTGTCAATTGGCTGAGGAGACGAACAGGATGCTGGAGAGGATTGAGCTTGGCCTAAGGAATGAACATGGTCTCGTGAAGAACTACCCTCGTCGTCCCGTTCCTGCTGCATTGCCCAGCTCCTCGGGCCCCTCTTCTGGTGGGAGCGTCCCATCAAGTCTGCGGAAGAATCCGGATGACGGGACCGCCACCTAGGTAGAGATGGCAGCGTTCTGTAGGGTCCGTGGCATAATTGTGCTTTTTGTAACGATGTAAAAGGAATGTTTTTTGATTGTGTATCCTTGGCCTTGGCCGTTCACTTCTTGTAATCACCCTTTATGAAATGAATTCTCTTCTTGATAGACCTACAATGTTTTTGTATTTTAAGTTTGTGAAAAATCAAAACAAAAGTTAAGTGTTTTTGAGTGCGATACGAAAGGAAGGTACCTCCGTCATCGTCTTGAGACCTGTCACCCCGCTGGCAAATCCTGGGCCAGAGGATTCCCAGACGGTGGGGGCCTGGGAAACGTTTTAGGATATGGGGCGTAAAATATGTACGCACCCATTCCGTCGACCCGTTGCCTTAAGATTGGTTGGGTATCTCTTTCTGCTGGGTGCCTTCCCCCTGGTCCTACACTTATGGACACTGATGGGGGAGCCCTGAGAGATTGTAGATTAAATACTTTCCCCAATATTGTAGGTAGATTCCTCAGACTTGATAATTTGAAAGCTTGTTTAATTGATAAGTTGAGGTTTGCAATTCCTCTTCCAGAGATAGAAACATGTTGGGCGGGGAGGCTCCTTTCTTCTTCTGGTATATTCCCAGCAGATTCAAATCTGCGTTGCTTCTATGGGAAGTATGGTTTGAGCCATTTAGCATTCCAAGGATGCCGGAGAACCTCACCTTTTAGATTACGGAGGTAGTAAGAACCATTACCCGCGATGTCGTGGATCATAAACGGTCCTCCCCATGTAGGTGCTAACTTTCCCCATTTCTTTTCTTGCTGATATCGTGGGATTGTTCTCAACACATACTGTCCCTCTACAAAATTTCGTAGCTTTACCTTTTTGTTGTACTCCCTTGCTAGTCTTCGTTGATAATTTTCCATCTTTTGCAATGCTACTTCCCTCCTTCCCTCCAAATCGTCCAACCTTTCTAACATCATATCTGTTGTTAGGTTTTTCTCCCAGGCTTCAGTCTTCGTGGTTGGCATGAGGATTTCTGTAGGTATGACTGCTTCAGCTCCATAAGTAAGAAGAAACGGGGATTCTCCGGTAGCGGACCTTCGTGTTGTCCTGTATGCCCACAAGACATTGTGCAGTTGTTCGCACCATCTTCCCTTATGCTCGTCTAATTGTTTTTTGAGTATAAGGGCGAGGGTCTTGTTGGTAGCTTCCGCTTGTCCGTTGCTTTGAGGGTATAAGGGAGTGGACTTGTTCTTTCTTATTTTAAAGGTGTCGAAGAGCATGTCTATATTTTTCCCTGTAATTGCTTGCCGTTATCAGACACAATTTCAGCAGGTATACCAAATCTGCAAATGATGTTCTGGAATATGAAAGTGAACACATCCGCGTCTCTGATCCTGGCCAAGGCCTTAGCCTCCACCCATTTACTGAAGTAGTCCGTGGCTACTATCAAAAATCGTCTCTTCCTGGATCCTTCGATGAAAGGCCCGACGATGTCTACTCCCCATTTTGCAAATGGCCACGGGCTATCGACAGAGTTTAGCAATGTTGCCGGCGCGTGGATTTTTTTCGCGAAGCGCTGGCATTCTTCGCATCGTCGGGACATCCTCGCAGCATCTTGTATCATGGTCGGCCAGTAATATCCTTGCGTTTTTGCCTTGTCAGCTAGTGATCTCATACCGCTATGATTCCCTGCGTCACCATAATGGATATCCTTTAGAATTCGATGCCCTTCTTTTCGGGATAAGCAGCGTAGTAATGGTCCGAGGAAATATTTTCTATATAGGACCCCGTCCCGAAGATCGTATCTTCCCACTTTGGAGAGCGTCTTTCTAGCTTGCTTCCGATCCGCAGGTAGGCTTCCTTTGTCGAGGAAAGCATGTATTGTCACCCTCCAGTCATCTTCATTGCTGAAATCTTCGTCTTGATTTGCTTTTGACAAGATGTCTTCTTCATCAAAGTCGTTATGGATGTCTTCTCCTACTTGGTCTTCAATATCTTCTTCCATCGTATCTTGATTGGTAGCGAAGGAGAATTGAGATGCAATCGAAGGCTCGTATACCCTTGCTATTTTAATACCTTCGGCATTTTTATCCCTCAACATGGATGATATGTATGCTAGGGCATCCGCATGCCTGAGGTCCCTTCTGCATAAGTGCCGGAACTTAATGTTCGGGATTTGTGAAGCCAATGTTTGGACCAATGCCATGTAAGCTGAAAGGGTGTCGTCGTACACATTATATTCGAGCGCGATTTGCCGTATGACCAGCTGCGAATCACTTGTCAGCCTTACATCGGTTACCCCCATCTCTATTATTATACGTAGGGCATGTATGACAGCTTCGTATTCAACAATGTTATTGGTATGCTCTTTGAATTCCAATCTAAGTGCCTGTATGATTCTTTCTCCAGTTGGGGTGATGATGACAATACCTATTCCTGCCCCTTCCTTATTTTTAGATCCGTCGACGAAGACTTCCCATTGTCTATGACTCGCAGGTTCGAGGATATCCATTGGATCCTTGATTGCTTCTTCGGTTTCTGGTATTCCCTTGATCTCTTCGTCGTTGTCTAGAGGGAGGTCTGCTAAGAAATCTGCCAGAACTTGGGACTTCTGAGAATGCTGAATTTCATGAATGATGTTGAATTGGTCCAGATGGGTGTTCCATTTGGCTATTCGGCCCACTTTTCCTGTGCTTTTGAGGACTGCTTCCAATGGTGCTCTGCATGGTACCCTGACGAAGTGAGTTAGGAAGTAGGTTCTTAGTTTTTGGGTAGCCCATACCAGTGCGAGGATGAGTTGTTCAATCTTAGTATAATTTCTTTCCGCGGGATTGAGTGTCTTGCTGACGTAATAGATGGGCTGTTCTATCTTTGTATTGGTTTTGACTAATACCGCGCTGACTGCGTCCTCCGTTGCTGCTATGTACAGTGCCAAAACTTCATCAGGGTCAGGTTTCTGCAGGATAGGGATCGAAGCTAGATGTTCTTTGATCTTTTGGAATGCTTCCTCGCAATCGGCGGTCCATTCGAACCTGCTTCCTTTCTTAAGAATATTGAAGAAATGTTTGCACTTGTCCGAAGATCGTGCAATAAATCTGCCCAACGCTGCTATGGACCCATTGATCTTCTGCACTTCCTTTAGATTCTTTGGTGACGGCATCTCTACTATGGCTTGAATCTTAGCTGGGTCTACCTCGATGCCCCTTTTCGTCACCAGATAACCGAGGAACTTCCCTGAGGTGACACCGAAAGTACATTTCTCCGGATTTACTTTCATGTGATGTTGTCTCATTGCATTGAAAATATTCCTCAGGTCCTGGTGGTGATTTTCACGCAGCTTGCTTTTGACGAGCATGTCGTCCACGTAGACTTCTAGGGTTCCTCCAATCCATGGTTTGAAGATAGCATCGACCATCCTTTGGTATGTTGCCCCTGCGTTTCGGAGCCCGAAAGGCATTCTGGTATAGCAATAAAGGCCATGTGGTGTATAGAATGCTGTGTGTTGCTGATCTTCTTCTGCCAGGGCTACTTGGTTGTAGCCAGAGTATCCGTCCATAAACGACAGTTCCTCGTACCCTTCAACTGCTTCAACCAGTTGATCTATGCTCGGCAGGGGATAGCTGTCCTTTGGACACGCCTTGTTGAGGTTAGTAAAGTCGATGCATATTCTAACCCCTCCATTTTTCTTAGGAACAATGACCATGTTGGATATCCAGGTAGGATACTTGACTTCCTTGATAAATCCTGCGTCTAGTAGCTTCCGAAGTTCTGTTTCTACCGCCTCATGATATTCTGGAGCCACTTTTCGTATTTTCTGCCTGAACGGGGGTGTGCCCTGTTTGATGCGTAGTTCATGTTGGATTACTTTTGGGTCGATCCCTGGCATATCTCCTAACTTCCAGGCGAACACATCCGCATATTCCTTGAGTAATTTGGTTAAGGAATGTTCTCTCCCTTCGCCCATGATGGTCCCGATTTTGACCCTCTTTGGGTCTTCTTCCGTTCCTATGTTGATTTCCTTAGTGGGTTCCACGGGTGTGAACATAGGCCTTGGGTTTCCGAGGACTGGGGCGCTCTTTAATTGCTATTTGGCGTGTTTCTGCTCTTTGTTGATTGTTGAGGTACTTGTTTCCGAGCCTCGGACATTACCCTGTATCATCAAGCCTTTTCCTGTGGTTTCCTTAAGGAATAGTTCTACGGCTTTCTCTTGCGTGGTTTCTTGATTTCTTACTCTTTGGATTTTTCGCTGTTCTTCTTGCTCGTTGTTGATATGATCCTGAGTGGCCTGGCATTCTCGTGTAGCGATTCGATCTCCCTTGATCTCCATAATTCCCTCAGGTGTTGGAAATCTTAGGTACTGGTGGTATGTTGCCGCCACTCCTTTGAGCTTGTGTACCCACTGTCGTCCAATAATGGCGTTGTAGGGGGAAGGGGTATCCACCACACTGAATCGGGTATCCAGTTTCATGGGCCCTGCGTTAACCTGTAACACAATGTCTCCCAAGGGCTTCGTGGCCGCTCCATTGAATCCGTAGATGGTGTGATAAGAGGTCATCAACTGTTCATCATGGAGCTTCATCCGTTTGAATGCGTCATAGAATAGGACATTCACAGAGCTTCCCCCGTCTATGAGGATTTTTTTGAGGTTACACCCCGCTATTGGTAATGTCAGGACCAAGGGATCGTTATGGTCTTCCATATCTTCTTCGATATCCTCGGCATCGAAGATGACGGGTAATTCCATCCATTTTTCATGTTCGTCCACTGTTATCCCATCAACCTTATATAACTCGCAGCGATCTTCGAATTGCTTCCGTAACCTTTTTCCAATCTGTGCTGTGAGCGAGGGTCCTATGGCTGCGGAACACGAGATGGTGTTGATTGTTCGGTTTTCTTCCGGAAGTTGGACTGGCTTGGTTCGTTTGGATTTGTCCTCGGTAACCTCCTTCCGTATGTAATGTTTGAGCTCTCCCGCATCAATTAATTTTTGAATCATTATTTTAAGGTTCTTGCATTTTTCGGTCTGGTGTCCGTTGAAACAGTGATACTCACAGTAATCTTTAGACTTTTCGGATCTTGGGGGCTGCTTTCCCTTAGACCATGGCCATTCTAAGTTTTCCCTCCCTTTGATCTCCCGCAGGATACGAGCATAGCTAGCGTTGAGTTTCGTGTAAACTTGGTCTTCGAATTTTCGGTCGCCTGTTCTTCGTTCATCCCTCCGTTCCTTTCTATCTTCGTGAGGTCTCTCATCTGAGGAACCCCTTTTGGCCCCATTGGTTTGTTCTGCTGAATTGGTGCGGTGAGACCTCTGCGGATATGCCCTCGGGTTTTCCCGTTGAATTTCTTCAAGTCGAGCGTGCTTCTCGATAATTATTCGGAGATCGCCTTCTGTCTTGGGCACGCTCCCGTGAATTTCAACAAATAGGGGACTCATTCGGTCCAAGCCCCACTTATAGCAATTGATGCTCACCACTGGGTCCACGCTTCCTATGGCTTGGCAGATCCTATGCCATCTGTTTGTGTATTCTCTCGTGGTTTCCTTGTAGCCTATTGCTAGTGAGAAAAGCTTATCCATCCCAGTGTTTACAGTCTTGTTGTACATGTATGTTCTTAAGAATTTCTCTGCCAGTTGGTCGTATGAGTGTATGGAGTTTGGTGGCAGATTATCAAACCATGATAACGCCGATCCCTTCAAACTTGACGGGAAGTATCTACAGAGTACGGCGTCGTTCTGTCCCCATCTTGCTAGGACGCGGTTGTAGTACCGAACATGTGCAGCAGGGTCGCTGGACCCATCATAGCATTCGAACGTCGGGACAGGGCATTTCAGGGGAATAGGGGTGTTGGCCAAGCGATGCGTCAGGGGCGTGGAGTTAGCTTCTCTCATAACCTCTTCTAACCTTCCCCCTCCTTGTTTATTTTTCAATTGCCTGATCTCTGCCATCATCTCATCTCGCAGTTCCTCCATTGCGCGTTGGTGTTCTAAGTTCTTCAGATCATTTCCGTTTGATTCTCCATCGTCATAGTCCGGGTCGGATATGCTATGTCTCCTTGTTGCGTCTTCATTAGTCGCTAGGACGACTCTGCAGTCTTGGTTTGGCTCTGGTGCTTTGGAGCTTGCTTCATCAAGTTGTTGGTTGGTCTTTGTGCTTAGAGCAATCCGCTCCTTTAAATCTTGATTTTCTCTGGCCAAAAGTGCTACAGCTTCTGCGTAAACCTGTTGGTTCCTTCTCAGTTCCTCGAGCTCAGCCATTAGCTGGTGTGATTGGTTGGACCCCTGATTGGGAGTCCCCGCACGTGCCGCTACAGCCGTGGCGCCACCCTCCTCCATGGTCTGTACCAAAGGTGGCAGGGGTTCAACTTCTGTTGCTGGTGTTTCCAAATTGGAGTGAGCGCCCCTTTGCGGTGCCCGAGCCGTCGGTATGGTTTGGTTCTGGTTATTTGTTAGCGGCATTCCAAAGGTTAGCAGATGCGCGGGTTGGAATGTTCTGGATTCATCCACCCTTTCCCTTGGTTGGTTAAGTTGACTCATGGCGAAGGTATTGCTAGCCTCCGCGGCCTTCGGGACTACCGCGGCTTCCCCGTATTTTATCGTTGCTGCTCTGAGAGCCGCCATTTCAACTGAATTAGCGTTCATGGGTGAAGTGATTTCAGTTGTATCCTGCCTTCGATTGGTCATTTTAGTTTTATCTCCTTTCTGCTTGCTTCGGGTGATGATCGGGGTTGTCCGGGGTGTTTCTTTTGACAAAGCTTTGGATTTTCCTGCTTCCTGCGTCTTCTCCATCACGTGCCTTTTTGTTGACGAAATCTAGCGTAAACTCGCCTTCTTTACTCACAACACGTTCTCTCTGTATAAATTTATTCAAACAGAAACGGGAATATCCGCGTGAAGCGGGTTAGTTGTCGAAATACAATTTTTCAAAAGCGGGTTTATTAAAGGCGATCTTTAGTATATATAAAAAAAACTATGAAAACTGTAAATCCGACGGATTAGGACAATAACCCATGCTTGGAACACTAACTCTTATCGAAGGCAAAAGGTGGGTTTTTGAATATAATACTGTTGACGAATGATCTATACAGTCAGAGCTGATAAAATCGGAGCAATCGTATGCCAAATTAGAATGAAATCACAGGACAAGATAAATCTTTTACCGGGACGAAGTCCCTGTTTCTAGCGCCAAATTGTGGACACACGAACTACGCGGGGTCCGAATGCCCGCAATCAATTGTTAAAGTCTAAAGAGATTACGATGATGATACCCGGATGTGGGTTCATTGGCTCAAAACCCACGGGTTTATCATGGCCTCCTCCAACTTCCCCATGCGTAGCGATTATGCATGGGGTACAAATATAAAAGGAAAACAACATATATAAGCAAATGCATGCGGAACTAAATAAATGCAAAGTGCTGAAATGTAAATAAGACCAAGGTTTACGTGGTTCAGCACTAAGGCCTACGTCCACGGGGTTTGTTGTTCTGCTATATTATTCACGGTTACACGAATAGTTTGAATGACTTGGGGTTTACATATTTCTCTCCACTATGGGATTCCTTACCTTTGCTATTCTCTCTCTCTCTCTCTCTCTCTCCTCTGATGTTTTTTCGATCCCCCTCCCCCTTTGTGGAGATTGGGTATTTATAAGGTAGGAATGTGGGACCCATCTCTGAAGACCGTTGGAACCTTATCTTCTAGTGTCTTGTGTCCATCACGCAGAGGTCTGCGTTTCCCCCTAGATCCCGCGGAGGCATCTTCGCTCGTTCCACAGGTCGGTCGACACGTGCACTGCTCAGAGTGTTTAATGCGGGTGGTTGAGGGGTCTGCTCGTGTCAGACAAGTGTCTTCTGCCCCTGTCAGTCCGTGTCAGCTGACTTTCTCCCCACCGTTGATCTTAGCTCCTCTTCTGGGGATGAGATAAAGCAACTCCTAGGGGTTTATTTGGTGCTTCGCGACGCATCGTGTTTTGATGTCTTGGCTTGCATGCTTTCCACGTACCTTTCTGTATCCACGTGTCCGATAGTGAGATATATGTGTACACAGTGGTTATATGGACTTGCAAAAGGAGATTAATGAGCGTATGAGGATGAATCTGGTGGATGGGTTGATTAAAGTGCAAGACCGTTTTCAACTTTTGCCAGAAAATTTATATCTTACTATCCACATTGTCGACCGATACCTTGCGATAAATCGAGTTGTGAGAAAGAAGGAGTTGAACTTAATTGGGATTACTGCTATGCTTATAGCAAGTAAGTATGAAGAAAATGCGGCAATAAAAGTTGATAAATTGGGTGGAACTTATAAGAGAAAGCAGATATTGGCCATGGAGAGATCAATTTTGGGAAAACTTGAATGGACTTTAACTGTCCCTACTGCATACCATTTCCTTGTTCGATTTATCAAGGCTTCTCTAGCAGATCAGGAGATGGAGAACATGGTGTTTTTCTTGGCGGAATTGGGTTTAATGCAATATGCAATGATAGAATACAGCCAGTCGATGTTGGAAGCATCTGCTGTCTATGCAGCACAATGCACACTGAAGAAAACTCCTCAATGGAGTAAAACGCTTGAGCATTACACTGGATTTTCCGAATGTCAGCTTATCGAATGTGCAAAGCTATTGGTGAGCTTCCACTCAGAGGCACCTGAACATGAGCTTCGAGCGGTTTATAATAGATACTCGACTTGTACACATAACATTGTAGCTCTACAACCACCTGCACAACAACTTTTGATTGATTGATCTAGAGAAAGGCAAGCTTGTCTTCAGTCTGTTTGTATGTCTTGTTTTACCGTAAACTAGTCAATCTTAAACTGTACTAAAATGTAATAAGGTCTATATCCTACTTTATGTGTTTTAATTTTGATCTTCTTTCCCAGACAATTATATCAGATCATATCAATATTCACAATAACACTAAAGCTGAAACAATTTTTTACCAATCACCAATTTTTATATCCCCATGCGCGATGAGAATATTCCAATGCCATCCTAATCGCATCACCACCTAATTGGAATATTCCTCGTGCGAATCGATCATCAGCAAGAATTTCATAAAATAAGGGAATTTCTGGATTATACAAGGGAATTGGAAGATTACTCAGAAGTTGTCCTATTGAAACAATAATCCTTTGATTACTCCATTGTTCAGAATTGATCAGATCAAGATTAAGTTTGGATGAATAATCAGATGATGAAGGAAGAGAAAGTGAATAGCCCCTTGCATTAAACTCTTCCTTCAGTCTATTGAATTCCGCCTCCATCTTTTTACCAGCTGGAGCCATTGCAGAACGGGAATGAAAGAGTAGTAGAGAAGACGAAATAAGAAAGAAATAAGTAAAGGAAGAAAGGAAAAGACGAAGGAAGATATATAGGGAAAAGCCAGTCACGTTTTTCGAGATTTTATCTCATTAATGCGAAGAATGAATGGATACAAACAGATGGTTATGAGGACGTGTCAGATAACGGGTGGTCAAGAGACACGCGTAAATAAAGAAAAGCAGAAATTTTGGAAGTATGTGGGCAAGATAGAATATGAAAAGATGCATAAGTGCGATGAAGATTTCTCATATCGCTCACTTTATAGAGTAAACGAAATGAGAAGAGGCAAAATGTAGGAGTGGAATATCGCACATATTAATAAATATGCGAAATAAAGGTTATCTAACGTAGACGAAGACTATCGCACATGGCAAAGTTGAGATGACGTATTTAATGACGTCAGCAAGGTCACGAGTTGCGAAAGGGCTAGACAAGGACATGTCCGGAACAGTCGTTCGTGTACCTTGTTTGCAAACGACTGGACAAATCCAAAGTCTGGAACTCTTGTTCGCGTACTCAGTTTGCGAACATAGTGGTCAAGTTCTAAAATCGGCAAGTATGTATTTTCATACTCATGAACGCAGGTTCGTTTGCGAACTAAAGTCCCTGGAACTTTAATGTATTAAGGAATGTAAACTAGTTTTACAAACCGTGGCATTATGTTCATGAATTGTCTCTTGTATAAGTATTTTGTACAATTACAAGCCAAACCATTTTGTTTAAAATGGTTTATATATATATTTCTATGGAATAATGAAAATTTGAACAACTCTTTTGAAACACTTTTAGATTCTTTTGATTATCTATTATTATTGATTGATCATCATATATTATCTAAAAGTTTAGGATGAATAAGGGTAAGTTATAAGTGTGAACACGGCTAACTTCGGTTAACTATTATTGAGCCAACAGAGTATACACGCTTGGGTACGGTTCATCCATATATAAATATATGTATATTTCATTTGTATGTATCGAGATAATACCATCTAACAATGGAGATTGATTGCTTAATTACTAAGCAGGGACTTAGCTTGAATCTTAAATCAGGAGTTCATCTAATAGTGAATATTGAATGCTTTGTTACTAAGCTAGATTAGCTTTCATTGTAAGCTACCCTGATTTGAAAGACTATATAAGGGAGTACTCTATCATCTGGGAAACCTAATCTCGACACTTCGGTGTATCCTAGTTGCAAACTAGAGTCGTTTCTCCTTTAACCTAGGTTTTCTAAAACCAGTTAACGACTTGAAGACTTCATTTGGGATCCGTGAAGCCAGATCCAACTGTTTTCTCTATAGTTGCGTATTCTGATCTTACTTGTTCTATCATATTGAGCAATTAATCGATTCATGATTTGAGGTGATAAACTCAGATGACTGAGACAATTTGTTTAGTTGGTTACAATTAATTGAATTACGCAGAGGAGGAGCATTGCTCTCACTGATTAGTAAATCAATATTGACCTCATAACTTGATTGAGCTTGTCAAGAGATTCTTTTTCTTTCTGGAGGTATAACTCAACATCAAGAGATAATATTTCAAGTTTCTTTTCAAGCCCTGAAAACACTTTAAGGGATTCCAAACTTGGTGGAGGTTTAGATAGGAATTCTTCTACATATTTTACTAAATCAGTCATCGAAGAGAATTCTGAAATTCCTGGATCTGGTGGTGTATTTATTGAGATAGAATTCATGTCCATAGAGTCAGATTGATTACAAACACAGACTTATGAGGTCTTGGAAAAGCGGGGATCTAACAACCACACCCAATATTTCGCTTAGAAATCTGTATGGACTAACTCCAATATACTTTCAAGAGAATCAAATAGACAGTCAGACTCAATCTTAATAAAAGTATATCAAAGAGTTAATATCTCTATCTCTCAATTCAATCTGCAATCATCAAATATAAATCTGCGAGCCCGATTGAATATAACAGATATAACTTGAACGGTACCAAAGACTAACGTTCAAGGATCAATCAATTTCAATCACAACCAAAGGTTGGATTTACCAATTGATCGATTCAAAGCACAACCTGTGATATTTAAATTATATAACAAAATATAATGTAGAAAATAAATAACACAGACACCAGAAGTTTTGTTAACGAGGAAACCGCAAATGCAGAAAAACCACGAGACCTAGTCCAGATTGAACACACACTGTATTAAGCCGCTACAGACACTAGCCTACTACAAACTAACTTCGGTATGGACTGTAATTGAACCCCAATCAATTTAACACTGATCCAAGGTACAATTGCGCTCCTTATGTCTTTGATCCCAGCAGGATACTACGCACTTGATTTCATTAGTTGATCTCACCCACAACTAAGAGTTGCTATGACCTAAAGTCGGAGACTTAACAAATCTGTCTCACACAGAAAAGTCAACATGAATAGATAAATATGTCTCCCACAGAAATACCTATGAGTTTTTTTTCCGTCTTTTGATAAATCGAGGTGAACAGGAACCAATTGATATACTGGACTTATATTCCCGAAGAACAACCTAGAAATATCAGTCACCTCACAATAATCTTAATCGACTAGCGAAACAAGATATTGTGGAATCACAAACGATGAGACGAATGTGTTTGTGACTACTTTTATATCTTTCCTATCCGAAATATAAATATCAAGCCAATCTTACAATTGCACTCAATTATGACAGAACGAGCAAGATCAGATCATGGAACTACAAAGAAAATAGTTGGGTCTGGCTTCACAATCCTAATGAATTCTTTAAGTCGTTAACCTACAGGGTCTCGAGAAAAACCTAAGGTTAAAGGAGAATCGACTCTATCTTACACAACTAGTATCACATATGAGGTGTGTGGATTAGGTTACCCAGTTGCTAGAGTTCTCCTTTATATAGTCTCTAAATCAGGGTTTGCAATCTAAGTTACCATGGTAACAAAGTATTCAATATTCACCGTTAGATGAAAACCTGATTAGTTTCAAGGTAATATCTTTCAACCGTTAGATCGAATGTTAGATTGTTATACACAAATGAAATATACTTCATTTAGGTTTGAGTAACCGTACTTAAACGTGTACACTTAGTTGGTTCAATAGTAGTTAACCAATGGTTAGCCATATGAGCACTTTCATATCAACCTTATTAATTGATAGACGCATTTATGTGTCTAATATATCCCAATTGTACATTGTGTTAGTACCCATTTTTGTACTTATTATGGTGTTTTATTTATTTGTCGGTGTTTTTGGAAAAATAAGGTTTTGCGGCAAAATTGGTTAAAAATGTGGCGTTTGGAGCTCCGTTGACAGTATACCGGAAGTAGCCCAGAAGTACCCCGGAGGAACCCCGGAAAAGTCCGAAAACATCCAAGAAAAATTACTAAAGGCACCCAAGATTTGGTTATTTCCACCCCAAGAATTTTATTTCAACCCCACTTGCTATTCGCACCCCATCAGAGGATAGGGGGCATTCCTTCTCAAAATTCAAAAATGGATTTTTGGCGGGAAGACTTGTTACAACACTGGCAGATTTGGTGATCGAATTTTGGACGTGATTTTTGGAGATTCAATTGCTGTATTTGCTACTAATGGGCTATAATTGAGTAAACAAGTCTGTTACGATCGATTGGACCCAACCAATTGGGCTGGAATGACCGGAAGAATGGATCAAAGTCCAACCAGGACACGTACTCTCTGTTTAACTTTCAAAGCTATTTTCAAGAGATTCTGGGAGAGTTTTGCGTTGAAGTAAACTATACTTGGTCATGTTCAATTCTTGATAAGAGTTTGGTGGCAAATTTATAGCTAACAAACGCGTACAGGGAGATCACAAGAGAGATATTTTCTCAACAGCGCAGAGAAGGGAGAAAAAAGAAGAAGTCGGATCCACTCGAGATTTTTGGGGGCTTGATAGCTATATAAGTGTTGGTTCGAGTCATAAGAAGGGTTGGAAACCCTTAGGAGAGAGTTTAGAGTCGAGGAGAGCCGAGGAGAAGCGAGTACAGAGAGTTACAGTGCTGCTGCTGCTGTTCGAGGATGAAGAAGAAGAGGAAGAACAGACCTGCTAAGGCAGTCGTTCTTCGACAGTCTTAAAACCAGAAACATGTGTCGTAGTTCAACAGCGTTAGATATATATCGTTTATAAACGGCAGTACTCATCTTTGTAACAGTGACGCTGTAACGTTTATACAGCGTTGCAAACTTCTCTTTATCACCATATTCATCAATAAAAACACCTATTAAGCAATTTTGAGCAAGTTTTTGATATGAGGAGCTAAACCCCTTAGCCAAGGCGACGGAGGAAGCCATTGGTCCTTATTTATGGTATAATTCTAACTTTATTATTTATTTGCAATATTATTACATGATTATTTGCATGGAATTTTTATTGGAAAATTGATTTTTATTGAATAATTGTGATTCATTTTGATGGAGCATGCTTAGTTTAAGACTCTTGATGTTTCATGCTTGGTGTTTACATTTATTACTTCAAAAATCTACAAAAGGCATAATATTAGAATCACTCTAAAAGAAAAATTGCATGAATATTAATTATTAGAATTTATCAAATAATGGGTCAATGGTGGAATCCAAGTCTTGGTGTTTTTCCCTAAAGTTTTCAAACAAAATTTATTTGCCTGTTTAAATTTAAATCTAAAAAATTATTTCCTTCACAAGTCTGAAAAGAACCCAGTTTTTACCACAACTACAACATCATTTGAAAATCCATCAAATTTTTGGCGCCGCCGACGCGGATTTGTGCTTAGGTAGCATTTTTTTTTTTTTTTAG